>NW_025398120.1:0-2895 GCF_016433145.1 Gracilinanus agilis | reverse complement strand
GAAGGAAGGAAGGAAGGAAGGAAGGAAGGAAGGAAGGAAGGAAGGAAGGAAGGAAGGAAGGAAGGAAAAGTAGCCTTTCACTCTTCACCAGCTCAGTTCATTGGTAGCCATGCTGTGGGTGAACCTGGATCTTTGCCTTCTCTGAATGCCTCTTAAAACAGAATGACTGTCTGTTGTTCGGTCCAACTCTTCCTGAGCCCATTTGGGGTTTCCTTGGCAAAGATATTGGAAGGATTTTTTCTTCTCCATTTCCTTCTCCAAAGTCTCAGATTAGGAGTTTTTAAAGACGGCAACCTTTTCTGTCCAGAAAGCCAATTGAAAGAGGTTGCTCCCACCCGTGTGGTCGGGAAACACAGAATGTCTTGTCCCAGAAGCTTCATGTTTCACTCTTAAGTGACTTGGACTTGTGCAAAGCCCCGGTTACACTCTTCCCCATTTGAAATCTTTGCCATCCCGGGCAAATAGACAAGGGCACATTTTGAACGAAATCTTCGTCTCCGACTCAGAATAGTCCTCTTTGGGTGGATAAGCAATGCCCTTTCACTCAGTCCCATCACTCGTGCTTTTCACCTGTACTACCCACTCGAAGTTCCAGTAGCTCTTGTCTACAGACCCCCATGGTCACTTTCATTCCTTCCTCCATGTATTCAGTACTAGGCTCACCATTTTTCTCTTCTCCCCAAACTCCTGCCTTCATACTAGGGGACTTGACATATATAAACTCTTCCTCAAATACTCAGCCTACTCACTTCCCATGAGTTCCTCCTCCACCCCACATCAGCCACACAGAAAGATAGTCACGTCCTTGATCTCATCATCACCCACAAATGTTCTACCCTCTATGTTCAGTTCTCAGCCAGGTCATCTCACCTGCAGAAAACCATTCTCTCCTCTTCTTCCCACCTTGACCCTTTGGGGAATGAGTTAAACTCTACACTGGCCTTTCTTGAATCTCTAGCCCCCTTATAATATGGCTGATTACACCCTGCCAAACCTCAGTCTTGGATCATTCCCACCATTCCTACACATCTGCTGCTGAATGAAGATGGAACCATTTTGACAGGATCCACTACAAACTACAACTTCAACCAGGTCCTCATTTTGCTTCCTGTGTCAACTGACTCTCACATTCTTCACAGCAGCTCTTCCAAACCTCTTCATTCTTCCCCAGACCTCTCGTGGCTCCCTCTTCCTCCACTCTCTCAGCTAAGAACCTTGACTCATATCTTTCAGAACTCCTGTGAGCTCCCTCTTCTCCCCCTTCCTCATCTCCTGTCACTCAGGTGCCTTCTGCCACTCTTTCCTCCTTTACCCCATCTCACATGATGAGGTAGCCTCACCCCTTACCCCAGCTGACCCCTCTACCTGCACAAGCTATCCCATTCCATTCTATCTCCTTCAACAGATTGTTCCCCAGTGTCATCTTCACTTTCACTTATCTTCATTTGGTCTCTTCAGCCTGCCTCCTGTTGTGTGCAGATGCAAAGCATGGAATCCCTGCAAAGGTACAGGGATGGTCTCACCCAGAGTTCCAGGGCTCATTCCCTGCTGCCTACGAACATGCCCGTTTCTCCCCCAAACTGAAAAAAAAAACCCTTGCTTGATCCTTCCATCAATGATAATTATGTCTTCTTTCTCTTCTGCCCTTTGTAGTTAAACTCCATAAAAGGCTATCTATGATAGGTGCCTCCACTTTCTCTCCTCTTTACTCTCTTCCTAACCCTTGACAATCCAACTGTCACCATTATCATTCTACTGAGGTTGATCTCTCCAGAGTTACTAATGATCTCTTAGATGCCAAATCCAATGCCCTTTTTTGAGTCCTCAATCTCCTTGATCTCTTTTTGTCCTTTGATGCTGTTAGTCACTCTCTTCCTTGATGCTCTCTTCTCCCTAGGTTTTTGGGACACTGCTCTCTCTGGGTTCACCTCCTAGAGAGACTGCTCTTTCTCTTTTTTCTTTGCTGGATCTTCTTCCGGATTATGCCCCCTCACCATAGATGTTCCTCAGATTTCTGTCCTGAGCCCTCTCCTCTTCTCCCTCTATGCTACTTCACTTGGGGATTTCATCAGTTCCGACGGACTGAATTACTGTCTCTATGCTGAAGTCTATTCTGCCTCTAGTTCTCGGCTGACTTCTAATCTCACCTCTCCAACTGTCTTTCAGACATAATTGAGTTGGATGTCCAGTAGACATCTGAAACTCAACATGTCCAAAGCCAAACTTATTCACTTTCTCTCCCCTAATCCTACCTTCCCTAAGACTATAGAGAGCAACATCACCCTCTGAACCCCACAGGATGCCAACCAAGGAGCCATCCTGAACTCCTCACTATCTCTCACACACTACCACCCTCCATCCAAGTTGCACCCCCTCCCAGAAGGCCCTCATCACCTCATACCTGGATTTTGCAATAACTGCTGGGGATCTGCCTGCCTCACGTCTCTCCCCACTCCAATCCATCCTCTATTTGGTCGCCAAAGTGATTTTCCTAAAGCACAGGCCTGATCATGTCACCCCTCAACTTAATAAATTCCACTGGTTGGAAAGACCTCCGGGAATTGATGCAGAGTGAAAGGAGCAGAGCCAGGAGAACATTGTACACAGAGACGGATACACTGTGGTAAAATCGAATGTAATGGACATCTGTACTAGCAGCAATGCAAAGATCCAGGACAACTCTGAGGAATTTCTGAGAAACAATGTATCCACATTCAGAGGAAGAACTGTGGGAGCAGAAACAAAGAAGAGAAACACCTGCTTGAACACATGGGCTGATGGGGATATGATTGGGAATGGAGACACTAAACGATCACTCTAGTCCAACTATCGATACTATGGAATTAGGTCTTGATCAATGATACGTGTAAAACCCAGTGGAATTGTGCCTCGGCT
>NW_025398119.1:0-2589 GCF_016433145.1 Gracilinanus agilis | reverse complement strand
GAGAGAGAGAGAGAGAGAGAGAGAGAGAGAGAGAGAGAGAGATGATACATAGATGGGTTGATGGATTAATAGATCAGTGGATGGATTGATGATTAGATGGATGCATTAAGACATTTCTAAATTATTTTAGTTTAGGCTTTTCTAGTAACTACTATGTAATTCTGGGCAAGTCACAAAACACCTTTGAATTTCAGTTCCTCATCTGTCAATTGAGTAAATCATATTAGAAGATCAGATCTCTGAGTCCCCAACCCCTTTGTTTCTTAATGGCATTGGTATTTGTTTATACCCCTTTCTTCTTTGGTGAGGAATATGGTGATCTCTAAGACCCTTTTTGGCTCTGAAATTATATGATTCTATGAAATGCTCTTCTCCTCAATGAAAGAATTTTAAAAACATTGAAACACAGATTCTCAGATCTGGGAAAGTCCTCAGGGACCCTCTAGACCAGCCTGTGTCTGAGCTGTTATCTCCCTCTATGAGATGCCTGATAGAGTTCCATCTGCTGTGGCAGCTCAGAAAACATTTCTAATTTGTAGGAAGCTTTTTTTACTTTCAAGAGAGGTTGAACTCTGCCTCTGAAACTTCCTCTTCCTCTTCTTAGCTCTTCTTTTTGGGGCCAAGCAGGACAAATCTCTCATCATAGCAGCCCTTCAAATATTTGAAGACGATAATTGCTAACAATTATATAATGCTTACATAGCGCTTTACACGTTATCGAGTTCAAGCCTTAAAACAATGCTATGAGGTAGGGGCTATTATTATCCCCATTTTACAGATGAGGAAAATGAGCCTAAGAGAAGTTCAATGACTTTCCCAGAGTAACACAATTCCTGAGTTACTGACAGGATCAGAATTCATGTTTTCATGCTTGATTCCAAGTCTGGCATATTGTCCTGTCTCTCTGTCCATCTCTTCCCTAGTTACTGCACCTCCATTCTTCTAGTCTTCTCTAAGCTAGACAGTCACAATTTATTTAATTCTCCTTGTATTATTTTATTTTTAAAATATATTTTAAATTTTTTATTTATTGTTAGTTATATTAAAATTCTGAGGTATCTCCCTCCCTTTCCTGCATTAGAGAACATATCACTTTATATATTTATACCTATGTATATAGGTATATATGAACTACATCTTTTATGTTTCTATTTATCAGTTCTTTTTATAGTTGGACACTCAAGTTATTCTTCAAACATTAATTCTGTAGATGAATTTGACGTTCTCTTGGTTCTACTCATTTTGTTATTCATAATTTCATGTAGGTCTCCATGGTTTTTTTTAAATTAACTTGCTCATCATATCCTGTGGTGCAATAGTATTCCATCATGATTATATGCTACAACTTGTTCAGCCATTCCCCAATAATTGGACATCCTCTTAATTTCCAATTATTTGCTACAACAAAGAGAGCTTCTATAAATATTTTAGAACATACCTTTTTCCTTTTTCCCTGATCTCCTCGGAAAACAGATTCAGTAATGGTATTGCTGGATCTAAGGGAGAGCACAGTTTTATAACTTCCTGGGCATAGTTCCAGACCACTCTCCATCCTTGCATGATTTTCAGTTGGACTTCTGTGGATGCTCCCTAGCTTGTTATTGTCATTCCACAAATGTGCTACCCAGAACTTAAAGTTCAATTCTAGTAAATTTAATCTAATCAATAAATACTATGTTATGTGAATGGCTTTTTGCTCCAGAGTTTAAGATAAATCTGACAAATCAGAACAAATGCAGTCCTCATAGGTTGGCAGACTATTAGAGATAACAACCGTTAAGGTCAGATAGAATACTGGATTTTAGGGTTGGAGGGAAGATTTTGTCCACTTGTTTTGTTTTGTTATTTTTCCCTTCCACATCTCCATAGTATGGCAAGTCTTTTCAGGAAGGGGATAGTCCCTTCACTGGCTTCCTTTCTGATCTCATTCTCCACAGCAAAGATTCTATTGGTTCCCATTTTCATCCTCTATACTGCTTTAATTCTGTCCCTCCTTTGCCCTTCCCTTACTGATGGCTAGAAAACCAAATCAATTATGAAACAAACATAAATCAGGGTGTGGGCAGGTGAAAGACAACCCATCTTCCGCTTCTTCTCACAATAAGAAGTTTTCCCTTTTTTTCTTTTTGGACAACTGTTGTCTATGACACAGAGAATAGTGTGCCAGACCAGAAGTCAGTGAGACATGAATTCAAATATGACCTTAGATGCTTACTAGTTGGGTGAGTCTAGGCAACTCAGGTCTTCTTAACCAGATGCAAGATAATTATAAAGAAAAATTGATAAGATTTGGTGATTTGCCTGGATGTGGCGAAATGGGGAAGGAGATGATGCTCTTACTTTTCCCCCACCTCCTCTGCCCACAAAAACTTATATTCTGGAAGCAACAGAAGCAATGCAATCACAGAGTTAGACCTAACAATAATTCATTGAGAAGAACTTCTGGGTAAATAGCTAACATTTCCATAGCACCTACTCTTTTCCAGGCACTATACTAACCACTTCGTAAATATTATCTCATTGCATTCCCATTACAACTCTGGAAGGTTTTTATTATTATCTATTTTTATTATTATTATACTATTATAT
>NW_025398118.1:0-4449 GCF_016433145.1 Gracilinanus agilis | reverse complement strand
AGAGAGAGAGAGAGAGAGAGAGAGAGAGAGAGAGAGAGAGAGAGAGAGAGAGAGAGAGAAATCTGTCTATCCATCTATTTTAAAATTCATGCCATTGACTCAGAGGGACTGTTGAATAGTGGACTGAGTTGTGGGCCTGCTGGAGTCAGAAAAGGCCTGTTTAAACCAATTTCCTACATTTTGCAGGGAATGTTTAAGATAGAGTTTAACAGACAGATATAAGCCCGAAGTCCAACTTTGTCTCTCAGCATCTTGGTTTCTTCATCCATAAGATCACACAGACCTTATTTGAAGCTAGAACCTCCTGTATCCATAAACATGATTATTAATGATTTTGAAGTTCTTAAATGTTCTGCAGAAACATATAGATTATAATTATGTCATCATATAAATAATGATAGCAAATTATTTTAAATTTCCCACCTTGATTTTAGGAGTTTAAGCAATTTTGCAAAATCAGTAACCTAAGGAATATGAAGTAACATAATCTGTCTATATTACTCCAAATTATTTTCTAATATTTTCAAATTTAATTAAACAAATTTTTAATATAAATATTTTTATAAAGGTGTAATCAGTATGTCAATATAACTCTTACTCTGTTTTTCTTTTTTTCTTTTTTCTTTTTTTTTTTAAAACCCTTATCTTCTGTCTTGGGGTCAATACTGTGTATTGGCTCCAAGGCAGAAGAGTGGTAAGGGTAGGCAATGGGGGTCAAGTGACTTGCTCAGGGTCACACAGCTGGGATGTGTCTGAGACCAGATTTGAACCTAGGACCTCCCGTCTTTAGGCCTGGCTCTCAATCCACTAAGCTACCCAGCTGCCCCCGCTATGTTTTTCTTAATGTTATTTAATGTTAGTGTTTTCATTTATTGACATAGTTCACCTAATCATTATTTTAAAATAGCAGTATAATATTCCATTGTGTTTGTTTAGCCATTCCCTCTCTTCCTCCCCCTTTATTGGACTTCAGGCTTATATCTAGCTATTAAAATCTATCATAAAGAGTTTTTCCAGGAATATTTTTGTACATATTTTTGGGAGGGAGTTAAATTCCCAGAAATGGAAGATCTTGTTAGCTACTGTTATACAAGTATTATTTGCCAATTTAAAGTGCCATTAGCAATATATGTATATATAGATATATACTTCTTTTCCCATAACCCCTTCAGTTTAAGATTCTAATTTATTTTTTCATTTATTCTTTTAAAAATTGTTTTAGGAAATGGAATGCTGTATATTTTTAATAACCAAGCTTAGTCTCTATGAAGAGATGAGAAAATGCATCTTTTTTATAGAGGTGGAAGAGTATATGTGGGAAAATTGCAATTTCTTTTGGTTTCAGTAAATATGTTGGCTAGTTATGTACTTTCTCTTTGTAAAATTTATTGCTACAAGGAATGGCTTATTCAGTACAGATAGGGAGATCTAGTTAGATATAAAGGTAATATGAAAACAAATTTTAGGTTAAATTAAAAAAATTATTGCTGATATTTTTGTTATATTTCTGTCACTTCTCAGTCTTTCCCCTCCCTATTGGATCCTCTTTTGTAGCAAAAAATCAAGTGAAGCAAGACAGATAATCCCATTATCCCTGTTTATTCTGTGCCTATAGCCTATCATTTCATTGCTAGTGTTCTGAAGTCATAGCTGATCACTGGATTGATCAGAGTTCTAATGTCTTTTAATTACTATTTTTCTTCACTATGGTTGTCACTATACAAATTGTTATTTTGTTTTTGCTTACTTTGTTCTGTATCAATAAATTTTTTGTAAGCTTACCAGAATTCTTTATGGTTTTGTCATTTTTCTTATTCAATCTGTTTTACTCAAATGAAATAATAATTGTAAAGCACTTGGCACAGTGCCTGGCACACAATAATGTTACCTATTAATACTACTTTTCATTTTATTTGATTGTTTAATCCATTAACATTTAAAGTTGTGTGTTTAGTTTATATTTTTCTCCATTTGGCTCTAATTTGTTTTTAGTGTATTAGTATTTTTCTTCCCTTCTCCTCCTCTGTAAGGAAAATACTTCCTGCTCTTGTGTGACTTTTGCTTAATTTACTTTAAGAATGTCTTGTTTCAACATTCTCTAATCCCCTCATCTTTAGACTCGTTTCCCCTCCACATTTATCACCTTTTCCTCTTGTTTTTCCTTTATTCCTTTTATCTAGTTTTCTAATTCCTCCCCTATTTTTTCTCTCAGTTAAATGGTCAAATAAAATCCTCCTTCCCTTCTTCCTCTTGTTAATTAATTAACTTGTTAATTAATTTAATTCTTTGTACATTTTTCTAAAAAGAATTTCTTGTCTTTGTTCTCTCCATTATTTTTTCTTTATGTCTAATCTAGACTTTATCCTTTGACTCATAGTCTTATACTTATTTATTCCTTTTTCAGTCTCCATTCCTCATAGAGCTAATGCTTTTAACATACATATTTTGTGTTCCCTCTTCTAAAGTTTCTGTGTCTTACAGCTCTTCCTTTCCCTTCCCCCTTTTGTTGTCTTACTCTTAGAAATACCAGTTCCTGCAGAAGATAAGAGAAGGTACAACTATTGCTTCATGGTAGCATGCTCCTGAGTCTGTGATTGTCCAGTTTTTTACTACTTCTTGCTCTCCTTATGATCAATTTCCCTTCTTTTATTTGTCTTAACATCTTTTTTAGGCCATGCCCTCCTACTCATCTGGCTGTCTACAGAGAAGAATGCTCTCTGTCTCTAGGAAGTAGTAGAATTTGTGGTGGGAGGGGGCAGCTGGGTAGCTCAGTGGATTGAGAGTCAGGCCTAAAGACGGGAGGTTCTAGGTTCAAATCTGGCCTCAGACATTTCCCAGCTGTGTGACCCTGGGTTCGCCCCCATTGCCCACCCTTACCACTCTTCCACCTAGGAGCCAATACACAGAAGTTAAGGGTTTTAAAAAAAAAAGAAATAAAAAGAATTTGTGGTGGGAGAGCGAATGCTGATTTTTGCTCAAAGAAGTGCAGTTCAGACTCTTTCAACTAAAGGCATGCATTTATTCAAGGATGTTACAGATAGTGTGGCCAGCAGGTGGAAATAGCCCATGGTGGTAGAATGGAGCACCGGGATGGAATTGCACCCCCTTTGCCCTCAGGGTTTCAGGTTGCTAGATTTTATTGATGGTCTGGGGGATCCCCTCCTTCTATCCTTGGGAATTCTCTGCCCTCCCTCAGATTATTCCTCTCTTGGGTGTTCCAGGGGGTGTTTCAAGAGAAGGGTCAGGAAAAGAGGAAGGGGATATGTGCAGGACTTGGGGGATTTCTCCTAATCAAAAAAATATTCCCTTAATTGCAAAGATCCCCAATGTGCATGTGTAATGTTCCCTCCTGTGTCCTGTTTGTTGGACCTTCAAGGTTGTGTTGGTGTTTGGATGCTCTTTCAAGTTCTTATCAAAGGCAAAGAAAGTCATAACATCCTTCAAGTTAGCTTGGGTAGTCCTTTTTCTCATTAAGCTTGGAATATCAGGTAAACCCTTACTGGGAGGAGGGATACAAGGTTGGCGATATCAGCTAACTAGTAAAAAGTGTAAGATCTAAGGGCACCATTTGAAAAGCACCATTTCTCACAACCACATCAGTAGTGTCTCTAAGCACTAAATCCTTGATGATTATACCCACTGACTGGTGCCTATCTTCCTTTATGGAATTTCTTCCTTTCCCTTATGAGAGTGTTCTTCATTGGGATTCCCTCCTACCAATGAATCAAGTTCTTCCTTTCTTTTTTTCTCCCTTTGTCAATTTCTGCCTTTGATGCTTATTTGTTCCTGGGATACTGTAAATTATTTTACCTTTGCTGTTATCATTGACTTGATCAGCACATATCACATACCATTTTTTCTTCTTTTTTCCTTCTTCCCTTTTATGGACCTCCTATTCTGCAGGTTAGTCCTCCCCACACACACAAAAAAGATTTATTTGAAGGTGAGTTGTTACATTTTGTCCTTGCTACCTGTTCCTCCATAATAAGTTTTGCTTGATTTCCACTTTTACCTGTCTCCTTGTGTACTTTTAATAATAATAGCATTTATAAAGTATCCCAAGGAGATCAGGCAAAAAGGAAAAGAACCTATATGTTCAGAATATTTATAGCAGTTCTCTTTGTAGAGTGGCAAAGAACTGGAAATTGAGAGGATGTCCATCAACTGGGGAATGGCTAAACAAAATATGACATAGAATTGTGAATGAATACTACCGCTCCATAAGAAATGATGAACAGATGAATTTTTTGAAAACTTAGAAAGTACTGTATGAGATAATGAAGAGTGAAACAAATAGAACCAAGAGAATATCATAGCTAGCTACAGATTTAATATTTGAAGAGTAACTTGTGAATGTTCACCTCCAGCAGATGAACTGAAAAAATGAACATGAAGGACATAATATCTATATCTATATCTATATCTATATCTATATATCTATATATATGT
>NW_025398117.1:0-3347 GCF_016433145.1 Gracilinanus agilis | reverse complement strand
CTTTCTTTCTTTCTTTCTTTCTTTCTTTCTTTCTTTCTTTCTTTCTTTCTTTCTTTCTTTCTTTCTTTCTTTCTTTCTTTCTTTCTTTCTTTCTTTCTTTCTTTCTTTCTTTCTTTCTTTCTTTCTTCCTTTCTTTCTTCCTTTCTTTCTTTCTTCCTTTCTTCCTTTCTTTCTTTCTTTCTTCCTAGGATCCTCATTGAGTTCCCCTTAGAGTATCTCTTTGCTAGGGTTGGTGCTCTTATAGAGTCCTGAGGTCGTGTGAGTGTGTGTGCATGTTCACTTTGCCCTTGATGGGTCTTGTGAATGTGATTCTGAATATGATTCGAATTCTAACGGGCCCGGCCAGGGCCCTGTCTCCGATGGCTCTGTTATTAAAATTGCCTTCGTTCCTAGACCTTCTTGATGAGGAACATCAGGATTAACCTGCCAGAAACAATGGCCCGTGCTCTGGAAGGGACCCTGCAAATGCTCCTGCACAAGAATGGTTCAGAGGAGCCCCGAGTGGTCTCTGAGTCCTTATAGATAAACTCCAAGGCTGTCTTCTTCCTTTGTTATCAGAAGTTCCTCCTGGTGCACATTCCGAGCTGCTAATGGACCTGGATTGTTAGCTAGAAGTTTTTCCCTTGTCGCCCAATCCCAGAGATCCCCTCCCCTCTTTTTTAGAATACTATAAAACCTCCAACCTACTTCTGCTCCTTGGGCTTGATTCTGTTCCAACCTCAGTATGTGTGTCTTGTTTTCTCTCTTTATTATTATTATTATTTTTTATTTTTAACCCTTAACTGCTGTGCATTGGCTCGTGGGTGGAAGAGTGGTGAGCAATGGGGGTCAAGTGACTTGCCCAGGGTCACCCAGCTGGGAAGTGTCTGAGGCCAAATTTGAACCCAGGACCTCCCGTCTCTAGGGCTGACTCTCCATCCACTGAGCTACCCAGCTGCCCCCTTGTTTTCTCTCTCTTAAAGGAGATAAACAGATTTGCTGAGCACAGTGTGGCTCTCTGGCTTTCTGGAATGGGCTGCTGCTGTTCTCTCTGGTAGGCACTGATAAGAACTCCCTTCCTTCTGGCTTTAGAAGCGTACACGGGCGTAATCTGGCCAGTCTAGTCTCTGGTTACTCGACTGTCTTTTTCTTGAGACGACGTCTGTTGGGCTGCCCGAAGGATGCATCGTCCCGTATCTCTATTTGCACAACGGAAAGTCAGAGAAGAGCCTTTTCCTTCTTTCCTTCCTTCAAATGACTCCTTCTCAAGGACTTATCATCCTCAGCCCCGAAATTCGAACTCTCTCCCCTTGGCTCTGGCTCTGGCTCTGGACAAGCTTTTATATGGGGGTGCAGCTCTGCAGAGCGCGACTGATTCTTTCCCAGCAGCCCCAAAATATTTCCTGCGTTGAATTGTCTACTTTCATGCAATGACCCAAAGCCACTAGGATCCTGTCAAGTTATTCATGCTTTCTTTACTTCCCATTGACGTCTGGGTCTCCCAGATTTAGGCGGGGTGAAGGGGGGTCCCTGCCCCTCCACTGATGCTTCCATTTGAATTTTCTGCCTCCCCCCGTTAAAACACAAACTTGTAGAACACAGGACAAAGCAGCTTCAGTTGAGCGATTAGTCCAGAAGCTGGATGGCACAGGGCTAGGGACTGAGAACGGAGGGGAAGTCCAAGCAGTGAGTGTCTGCGTTCCCAGACCGAGGGGATGCTCGGCAAATGCTTATGGTTTGACTAATTAATTGATCGGTCTCCTCTCTCCATGCCTTTACCCATGCTGTGCCCCCTCTCTGCAATGCCTTCCCCTCTCACCTGAGCCCCTCTCGCCCGCTTCAAGAAGTCTTGCCAGGCTCTCTCTCTCTCTTTTTTTTTTTTAATTTTTTAAACCCTTAACTTCTGTGTATTGGCTCCTAAGTGGAAGAGTGGTAAGGGTGGGCAATGGGGGTCAAGTGACTTGCCCAAGGTCACACAGCTGGGAAGGGTCTTGAGGCCAGATTTGAACCTAGGACCTCCTGTCTCTAGGCCTGGCTCTCCATCCACTGAGCTACCCAGCTGTCCCTATTGTGTGTTGTTCCAAGGCAGAAGGGTGGTAAGGGCCGGACAATGGGGATGAAATGACTTGCCCAGGGTCACCCAGCTGGGAAGTGTCTGAGGCTAGATTAGAACCCAGGACCGTCAGGCTCTACACTTGACTCTCCATCCCCTGAGCTACCCACTTACTATTCCTTTGAAGAAGGAAGGTAAAGGGATTAAAAACAACCTGTTAGATCTTAAGTGGCCAATGGAATGGAAGCACAAGGCTGCTGACCCGCGGGTGCTCGTGTACTAGAGGGCCAGCCCTGGGGCGCTGAGAGGAGGGACAGGCACCCCTCTGGGGACCCAGCTGACCAGAGCCAGGCAGGCTCGGGGAGCCCCAGGGGGGCGTTCCGTGAAGGAAAGCCAGGAGGAGAGCGGCCGACCTTCGCAGAGTGCTCCCCATGGGGGGCCACTTGATTTCTTTACTCTCACGCTCCAGACTGGCCAGGCTCTTTTCTGGCCCTGCTCCCCTCCTTCAAGTGACCCCGATCCCCCCCACCCCATATGGTTCATTTCTGTTCTCTGTTGCTCTGGCTTCCCGGTGAGTCCTGCTGCCCGGCTGGGGTCCCAAACACCAGCTCTGGCTCGCTCTCCTACACTGCGCCGGCCACCAGCCCAGCCTGGATTCTGCCTCTGGAACCTCCTCGCTCCCTCGCCAGGGACTGAGTCCGCTCCTGCCTCTAGAGTGAAAAAGCACCGGCGGGCCTTGGCCAAGAGGGGGATCCGTCTGGCCTCGGTGAAAGAGGGAGCACCCAGGACCCCTCTGCTTCGGCCCCGTCGCCCTGGACGCTGGGGCCGGAGGGCCTCTTTGGTCCTGCTTTGTGGAGGCCGCTGAGCCCCTCACAGATCTGAATCCGTAGCCTAGTGCTGGGCACACAAGGAGCATTTGAGAGATGCACCTTGACTCGACTTCTCTTTTCGGGCCAACCTGTCCCGGTGTGCTCCAGGCATCCCGCTTCTCCCAGAGGCAGCTCCCTGGCATTAGCCAAGAGGAGACCCTGCTGAGTGAGCTGCTGGGCTCTCTGCGGGCACCGACCCTTCTTAAAGGGATAATGGGGGGCAGAAGGAAAGACGGGGAGGCCTGGAAACAGAGTGCCGGGAGAGTATGATGTCCAAGCGCGGCCCTGGGAAGACGAGAGAGAGAGAGAGAGAGAGAGAGAGAGAGAGAGAGAGACAGAGAGAGAGAGAGAGAGAGAAAGAGAGAGACAGAGAGAGAGAGGAGAGAGAGAGAGAGGAGAGAGAGGAGAGAGAGAGAGACAGAGAGAGAGAGACAGAGAGAGAGAGA
>NW_025398116.1:0-6844 GCF_016433145.1 Gracilinanus agilis | reverse complement strand
CTCTCTCTCTCTCTCTCTCTCTCTCTCTCTCTCTTTCTCTCTCTCTCTCTCCTGCTTTTCCAAAATGCCCTTTTTGTTAAAAATATTCTACAAGCCTTTGATTCTTCATGAGACTTAATATTCCAAGAAAACCATACCACCAGCAAAGAAGGATATTTTTCCTAATTATTTGTAAAGACTTTGGACAGGTTCATGAAGAGACCTTTCTATAATTTGTTGCATTTTCTTCCCATAACATTTTTAAAGGAGTCTGGAAAAATCTCAGAATAGACACTGCTGAAAATAAAACCATGGAAGTGACCCAAGTTCAGCAAAATGCTGAGAATACATATTACCTGAAACTTGAGCTTAATGAGAGCCTTAATTAGGGAAGGCTTAATTTAAGGTGTTAAAAAGTCATCTGGCTTAGGCTTTGAATTATTGTGTGTTGATATCCATTGAGCCAGAAGCTGTAATTATCAACCAGGGAGAGTCCCAATGAAAAGTTTCCTTCCACCCCCACAACAACTAAAATATTCTTGAAGAAGAATTAATGGAATTCTTTAGTTATTATGTTTGAAGAAGGCCAAGGACTATTTTTCATTAAAAAACAGTTATTCATCACCATTACTGAGAATTCAAAGAAATGAAAGGTATTATTATTTTTAAGACAAAAACCTTCTGATTCCCCGAGTGGACACTGGTCACTCATGTAATGGATCTTTTTCTGTTTCTATTTTACCTTGCTTGAAAGATATATCTATATTTATACTCAAGACCATCCTCCCAACCAAGGGTTTCCAAAAGTCCAATGGTCTACCTGGAAAGGTGGTAGTGAGAATCCTGCTCACTGGAGATGCTGAAGCAAAGGTTGGAAAAACTTTTCTTTACTAGGGATGCTCTAGGGAGGAATCTTTTTTTCATTTTAGGGTTGGACTACATATTCATCAAGGTCCTTTCCAACATGGAGATTTTAAGATATTTCTAAGTATTAGGTTTTTTTGGCCATCTTCTTACTGTAGTATGCTACTGATACAATGGAAATTCACTGGCTTTTATAGCAAAGGAAGAATCAGTTACAGATCCAAACATCCGGTTAAAAAGGGAGCCTGGCATAAATCATCAGCATTTCTATATATTTCCAACAAAACTCAGCAGCAGGAGTTAGAAAGAGAAATTCCATTTAAAATCACTCCTAGACAATATAAAATATTTAGGAATCTATCTCCCAAGACAAACAGGAATTATATAAACACAACTATAAAACACTTTTCACACAATTAAAACTAGATCTAAGCAATTGGAAAAACATTAATTGCTCCTGGGTAGAACAAGCTAATATAATAAAAATGACAATCCTACCCAAATTAATCTACTTATTCAGCGCCATACCTATCAAACTACCAAAAAACTTTGTAATAGAATTAGAAAAAATTATAAGAAGAAAAAAATTCAAGACTATTAAGGGAAGTAATTTTTAAAATGTGAAGGATAGGGGCCTGGCAGTATCAGATCATAAATTGTACTATAAAGCAGTAGTCATTAAAGCAATATAGTACTGGCTAAGAGACAGAAGGGTGAATCAATGGAATAGACTAGTGTTAAATGACCTCAGCAAGCTAGTGTTAGATAAACCGGAAGTTCCCAGCTTTTTGGACAAGAACTCAATATTTGACAAAAACTATTGGGAAAATTGGAAAAGAGTATGGGGAAAATTAGGTTTGGATAAACATCTTACAACCTATACCAAGATTCAAAAATGGGCAGATGACTTAAACATAAAAGAGTGAAATCATAAATAAATCAGGTGAACATAGATTAGTATACCTGTCAGATCTGTGGGAATGGAAAGAATTTAAGACCAAGCAAGAGATAGAGAACACAAACATTGCAAAATGTAAAATGAATGATTTTCATTCTATCAAATTTAAAAAGGTTTTGTACAAACAAAACCAATGCAACCAAAATTAGAAGGAAAGCAACAAACTGGGAGAACATTTTTATAACAAAACTCTCTGATAAAGGTTTAATTTCCCAAATATATAAGGAACTAAGTCAAATCTACAAAAAAAAAATCAAGCCATTCCCCAACTGACAAATGGTCAAGGGGCATGAATAGGCAGTTTTCACAGGATGAAATCAAAACTATCAATAAGCACATGAAAAAGTGTTCTAAGTCCCTCCTGAGTAGAGAAATGCAAATTAAAACAACTCTGAAGTACCACCTCACGCCTATCAGATTGGATAAAATGCCAGCAAAGGAAATTAATAAATGTTGGAGGGGATGTGGTAAAATTGGGACATTAATGCATTGCTGGTGGAGTTGTGAATTGACCCAACCATTCTGGATGGCAATTTGGAACTATGCCCAAAGAGTGCTAAAAGACTGCCTGCCCTTTGATTCAGCCATACCACTGCTGGGTTTATACCACAAAGAAATAATAAGGAAAAAGCCTTGTACAAAAATATTTATAGCCACTCTCTTTGTGGTGGCAAAAAATTGGAAAATGAGGGTGTGTCCCTAGATTGGGGAATGGCTGCATAATTTGTGGTATATGTTGGTGATGAAATATTATTGTAATGAAAGGAATAAAGAAATAGAAGAATTCCATGTGAACTGGAATGACCTCCAGGAAAGGATACAGAGTGAAAGGAAGCAGGAGCAGGAGAACATCGTACACAGAGACTGATACATTATGGCAAAATCAAATGTAATGGACTTTTCTACCAGTAGCAATGCAATGATCCAGGACAATCCAGAGAAAGAACTGTGGATCCAAAAATGCATTAGAAAAATATATGCTCAATCAAGTAGTACTATAAGGATATAATTAAGGTTTGGATGTTAAAGGATCACTCTACTTCAAATAACACAGAAATAGGTTTTGAACAATTATACATTTATAGCCCAGTGGAACTGCTTGTTGCCTTTGGGAGGGGGAGGATAGTGCAGGGGGTGGGTATCATGAATCATGTAACCATGGAAAAATATTCTAAATAAAAAAAATCTTTAAAAAGGAGGCCTTTAACTAATAAAAAGAAATTATCATTGAAGAGACAGTTCTGACCCTAATAGATATATTAAGAGAAACACAATTACAAAGCAAAAACAGTATACTTCTAGTTAGTAATGATAGTTTGATTACATATAGCATCTGAAAGTTTTCAGAGTGCTAAACAAATGTAAACTTAGTCCAAAAGCCCATTGTTAAGAAACTCTCTCCACACTGATAGAGATGAATGTCCTGCCCTGTGAGGGAGGCAGAGAAGAGTTGGTGAAAGTGACAGAGGACCACACAAATGAGCTTTAAGACTAGGGCTAGAAAATATAAACTTATTTTATCTATGCAAAAATCTTGGTAGGTAAGTACTATTATTTTTCCCACTTTATAGATGAGGAAACTGAGGTAGACAAAGGTTAAGTGATTTGTTCAGGATAAAACATCTAGTAAGTGTTTGAAGCAGAGTTTTAACTCAGGTCTTCCTGAATACAAGCCCAGTACTCTATCCAGGATGCCATCTAGCTGGTTAGCCTCTGAAAGTTCATTTTAGGTAAGAGCAAAATGGCTGGATTTCTGAACTGTTCTTTCTTTTCTATGACAGTTGGTTAGAATTCCTGTTTTAATGAGCCTCTCATGAAATGCCACAAGAGTTCAAAGATGTCATTTATGATTTTAAAACATCCAAGTTAAACTCTTAATTTTACATCATATGTTTTCTTTCTCATGGTATTTTATCTCTCCTTAACATGATCCATCGATTACAATGCATGCTTCTAATTTTCTTGAAGCACCAAGTACAGAGAGGAGAGTCAAAAACATATTCTCACTTCCTGAGAGATGCCACCATCAGCACTATCTTGAAAGAAGAGTGAATGTGGGCATTAATATATAACCCAGGAGCTCATACACATCAAACACAAACAGAATCTCATTGTGGGAGGCTAGATGTCAGTTTCCATTTGGCTATAACAATGGTTCACTAATAAGAATAACATTTTAAATGTTTCATATTTAGATCATTATTGTCCAATACAAGGAGAAGAATAACAGCAGTAGTTTGCAAGTTCTCCATGAGGAATTGATGTCTTTAACACAATTTTTCTCAATTGAGAGGTAAAAAAAAGAAATGCAAGCATATTATCCAAGAGTATCCATGGAAGCACATGTGTGTTGTGGTCTGGTAAACTAGAGAAATATAGACACATAGAAAATAGAGTTCAAATACTATTAGCATTTGGTGAAAATGCTATAAAGAAATAGGAGAAGGGAGTAGAAACAATCTAGGGGCAGTGACACCTAAAACAAAAGCCTGTCACTTTTGTATTCACCTCACTAAAAGGACTCTAAACACTATCCTAAAGTCTTAGCTTATCTTAGTTCATGATTTGGAACTAACACTTTTATGGGACAAAGCATTTAAATAATAAGATGCTTTTAGTTTTTAACAATATGGTGCTTAAGAACCACAAAGTAGTTTCTCATAATTTATTTCATTTTAATATTGTGAGGTACTCTCCTATGTTCACTATAAAACAAATTTTTGAGAAAAGAATACAACTCTAAAATCTCTAAGAAATAATACCAAGAGGGTCCCATATTTCTCCTAAGGATTTCTTCCCATCCAAATATGGTGACAGTTTGTCCAAGTAAAAATTGAACATTATTTCAGTTCTTCCAAAAAAAGTATGTTAAAATTCTGTTCTTGAAGAACATTTCACAGATTGTTTTAAGAAACAATATGATTTCTTTCAATATGGACCTAGTTATTTCTACTCAACAATGGAGATCACAGATTTAAGCTCATCACAAGAGCACCTAAGCATCTCATTTTTATACTTTAATAGCCCATCTATAAAGGGCTGCCATTTGGTACAATGTGTCTTTTAACACATTTTAAATAACGGCATGTATTTCTTTTCCTGGGTTAATTTTAAATATATTGAAATAAACATGAAGTGGATAGAAATGAGTATGGACAGATAATTTTAATTTCTAAACAGTCAATACACTAAACAATGAAACATTCTCAAAATCCTGTTTTTCTTAAGGTGGAAAAATTCTGTAGTCAGGATATGGTACTGGTTAAGAGACAGAAGGGAGGTTCAGTTGATTAGACTTGGGTTAATGATCTCAGCAAGACAATGCATGATAAATTCAAAGGTCCTAGCTTTTGGGACAAAAATCTAAACAGTATGGGAGAGAGTAGGTTTAGATCAACATCTCACACCCTACACCAAGATAAATTCAGAATGGGTAAATGACTTGAATATAAAGAAGGAAACTGGGGCAGCTGAGTAGCTCAGTGGATTGAGAGCCAGGCCTAGAGACGGGAGGTCGTAGGTTCAAGTCCGGCCTCAGACACTTCCCAGCTGTGTGACCCTGGGCAAGTCATTTGACCCCCCATTGCCCACCCTTACCACTCTTCCACCAAGGAGCCAATACACAGAAGTTAAGGGTTTAAAATAAGTAAATAAATAAATGAATGAATAAATAAATAAAAAAGGAAACTATAAGTAAATTAGGTGAACACAGAATAGTATACCTGTCAGATCTTTGGGAAAGGAAAGATTTCAAGACCAAGCAAGAGCTAGTAAAATAAATAATTTCACTAGATTAAATTAAAAAGGTTTTGTACAAACAAAACCAATGCAACCAAAATTAGAAGGGAAGCAAAAAATTGGCAGAAAATCTTTATAACCAAAACCTCTGACAAAGGTCTAATTACTCAAATTTATAAGGAGTTAAATCAATTGTACCAAAAAATCAAGCCATTCCCCAACTGATAAATGGGCAAGGGACATGAATAGGCAATTTTCAGATAAATAAATCAAAACTATCAATAAGCAAATGAAAAAGTGTTCTAAATCTCTTATAATTAGAGAAATGCAAATCAAAACAACTTCACACCTACCAGATTGGACAAAATGCCAGCAAAAGAAAGTAATAAATGTTGGAGGGGATGTGACAAAATTGGGACATTAATGCATTGCTGGTGGAGTTGTGAATTGATCCAACCATTCTGGATGGCAATTTGGAACTATGCCCAAAAGGCACTAAAAGACTGCCTGGCCTTTGATTCAGCCATACCACTGCTGGGTTTATACCTCAGAGAGATAATAATGGAAAAGACTTGTATAAAAATATTTATAGCTACTCCCTTTGTCACAGCAAAAAATTCGAAAATGAGGGGATGCCCTTTGAATTGTGGTGTCTATTGGTGATGGAATACTATTGTGCTAAAAGGAGTAATGAATTGGAGGAATTCCATGTTTACTGGAACGACCTCCAGGAACTGATGCATAGTGAAAGGAGCAGAACCAGGAGAACCTTATACACAGAGACAAATGCACCATGGCACAATCGAATGTAATGGACTTTTCTACTAGCAGCAATGCAATGATGCAAGACATTTCTGAGGGACCTATGAGAAAGAATGCTATCCACATCAAAAGAAAGAACTGTGGGAGCAGAAACACAGAAGAAAAGCAATTGCTTGATCACATTGGTTGATGGGGATATGATTGGGGATGTAGACTCTAAATGATCACAGTAATGCAAATATCAATAATATGGAAATTGGTCTTGGTCAACAACACGTGTAAAACCCAGTGGAATTGCACATTGGCTACGGGAGAGGGGTGGGAAGAGGGGAGGAAAAGACTATAAGTTATGTAACCATGGAAAAATTATCTTAATCTATTAAATTAAAAAATGGAGTTCTCTTATCTCTACTGATAGTAATCAAAAGTTTAAAAGGATATTTTGCTTTTTAAGCTGTTTGTCTCCTTTTCCCAGTTTTCTTCAATCTGTCTAATTTGATTTTTGAATCAAAAATTCCTCTTCTCCCCTCCCCTCCCCTCCTC
>NW_025398115.1:0-2767 GCF_016433145.1 Gracilinanus agilis | reverse complement strand
ATATAATATATATTTTATTTGTACAAAGTTGTTTTCATGTTGCCCCCCTGCTCCCCATTAGACTGTTGTGAGGTTATTGAGAGCAGGGACTGTCTTTCACTTCTCTTGGTATCCTCAGTACCTGACACATAACAAGTGCTTAATAAATGTTTATTTATTTTATTTATATTGATATTTTAATAAAGTTATTGATTATAATAACACAATACATGGAATACTATGTAATATTATAATCTAATAACACTATGATGATAAATAATTTGGTAAAATTATTTATTATTATGTATATTAATAAGTGGCTATTCCCGAATCCGAGTCCAGTTCTATCGATTGCACCGCCTGGCTGCCCAAGCCATTGTTGAAAGTGAGGCGTTCATGGAAATGTCACGGAGCCCTTCGTGGGTCCCCCAGCAGGGAAGGGACAAGGAGGCAGCCTCTGGTCTGCGCGGTTCACACGCAGGCCCACGAGATCGCCACCTCCCCAGGCTGCCCCAAGGGGTGATTTGGTTTTCTCGCCACACGTTAATGCCGCTCCCCTTTGGGTTCCCAGAGAACCCTGAAAGTTCTGATACCGTCCAGGAGGAGAGGAAAGGCAGCGGGTATCTGTGTTGGGCCGGTTTCTCTTAGAGGTGGCGCACGGGAGAGGGTGGCATTCCTGCACACATTTTCAGGCTTCTCTAGAGTTTTGCTTTTGACACATTGTGGTTTCACAAGGCCAATATTAACACAGTTTCCACTTCTGAGCAAGCAAAAGTGCCAAACGATTGGTGGGTTCACCTGGGAGGGGAAAAATGCACGATTGTTTGTTTGGGTTAGAAGTTTCCATGTTGTTCATAATATTTGCTAGTATTTACAGAGCTTTAAAGTGTGGAAAATGTCTTCCATCGATTATACAATTTGATCTTAATTGAGTGTTTTATTATTAATTAAATTATTAAGTATTTAATAAAAACAATTTTATGATGTGCCAGATACTGTGCTAATAGCTTTGTTGTTACTCACGTGTAGCCCCCTGGACCATTTCACACCAATACTGTCTGTGGGGTTTTCTTGGCAAGGACACTAGAGTAGTTGGCCATTTCCTTCTCCAGAGGCTAAATGACTTGTCTAAGATCATAAGGCCAGTAAGTGACTGAGGCTACATTTGAACCCAAGTCTTCCTGACTCCAGGTCTAACTCTATCCACTGAGCCATCCAGCTGCCCTATGAATAGCATTATCTTCACAATGAACTTATAAGGTAGGCACTGTTGTTATTATCCTTTTTTTTAAGGAATAGGAAACTGAGGCAGACAGAGGTTAAATGACTTGCCCTGGGTCATTCAGCTAGTAAGTGCCTGGGGTAAGATTCAGACTCATTTCTTCCCGACTCAAAGTCCAGTGCTCTTGAGGTGAGAGTGGCTGTCCTGGAAAGTGAGGACCTCTGGATGCTCCACGTCTGTGCCATTAAATTAGAAATAGCTGTGATGCCAACATAAAAGAAATAATCAAACTTGTTGTAAAAAACAAACTGTGGGGGCAGCTGGGTAGCTCAGTGGATTGAGAGCCAGGCCTAGAGACGGGAGGTCCTGGGTTCAAATCCGGCCTCAGACACTTCCCAGCTGTGTGACCCTGGGCAAGTCACTTGACCCCCATTGCCCACCCTGACCACTCTTCCACCTAGGAGCCAATACACAGAAGTTAAGGGTTTAAAAAAAAAAAACCCAAACTGTGTCAAGTTGATGGAGACAGACAACAATGATTTCTTTTGAATGAAAACAAAAGCCCCACTATTATTAGCCAGCTTTGGCCCTTTGGCCCCCAACCCCAGACAACCTTGATATTCCCTGCCAGCCCCAGGGCTAGCCTCCTGTGCCTCTTACACACACTCTCCTCAAGGGTTCCAAGAAGTTTTTTGGAAAAATATTTCTGTCACTGTATTTCCCCAAGCTTTGGGATTCTAGGCATCTTATTTTGCATATTTAAGAACACTTTCCTGGGGAGTTCCTAGGGTTTCTCCAGACTTCTGGGGAGATTCTGCCACAAAAAAGAGTTAAGGGCTCTTGGATTAGATTAATGTGAGCTATAGCCTGGGCTCTGGCACTTGGTGATCTGTATCCTCGTATTCTTTAATTCCTACCTCTCGACACTCTTAAAAAACAAAAAACAACCCTTACCTTCTGTTATAGAATCAATACTAAATCTTGGTTCCTAAGCAAAAGAGCAGTAGGGGCTAGGTAACGAGGGTTAAATGACTTGCCCAGGGTCACACAACTAGGAAGGGTCTAAGGCCACATTTGAACCCAGGATGTCCTGTCTCCAGGACCGGCTTTCGATCCACTGAGCCACTAAGCTGCATCCCTCTCTAGGCTCTTGAGATAGGATACTTTGATCCCATTTTCCTTTAGAATATTTCACCAAAGGATCTCAAATGGAGATCTGGAAGGGGCCTCAAGAAACAGTCTTGTTCAAATTCTTGATTTCACAACTGAAGCAAGGGAGGGTAAGTCACCCCTAGGATAACGGATTTGGATCTGGAAGGGACCACCGAAGCCATTTTGTCCAACCATTCCATTTTACAGATCAGAAAACTCACATAGGGTATGTGAGTAATTCAGTTCACACAGGGATTAAAAAGCAGAGGTAGGAATTTTGAATGTAGATCTTTTACCTCGGAAGCAAAGGCTCTTTCCATTGTACCATAATGCCTTTCATCTAAAAGATTTCCTGCTATGCTTGGTGTGGATGGGCCCTCTGGTTCTTTCTTACATCTGGCAGCAATATTGACC
>NW_025398114.1:0-4990 GCF_016433145.1 Gracilinanus agilis | reverse complement strand
GAAGAGAGGAGGGCCAGGGCCGAGCATGTAGGGGCCCTTGAAAAGACTGGAAAGCGCCGGTGCCAAATCATGGGGCGGGGGCGAGAAGTGGGTGGCTGGGTGGGTGGGGGCAGAAGAGGGGAGGAGCCTAACAACCACGGCCCACCCCCTACCCCTAGGGACGATCTCTGGTCTCCAGTGTCTGAGTTATTATCTCCTACGTCTATCATCTCTCTGAGCTGCAATGGGCATCTCTGGGTCCCTGAATCGTGGCCAGAAGCCCTGACGCCCTCTGTCAATCTGACCTCTCTCTCCCTACCTGGCTGTTCCAAGGGATTGCAATCCCAGGGTCTGTCTGTTGGTCTCTGGGTGAAAGATGGTACTGAATGAAAATCCCTGCAGTTTGCAGGAGGAAACCAGAGAAAAATGGGCGTGGGGGAGGCCATGGTCATTCCTGTGCTAGTTATGTTGAGCGAGATGCAGAGGGTACCAGCCTAGATATCAGCTTCTTTAACTGACACCCCCCACACTCACACCCCCAGCATCCCCTGTGGAGGGCAGGGCCAACTGTCCAGATGGGCACTGCCATTAACCCTTCCACTGCCAGAATGTGCCTTCCCGTGCCATCTGCCAGCTCTGAATGAGGCAATTGACTGGGCATAGAGCCACTTGGGCCCTTCCTGTCACATGGGCCCCCACCAGCTGAACATAGTCTCCCTCACCCTTGATGAAGTGAAGAAATTAAGCACAAACCTGACTTCCTTCCCCTCCTCCCCACATGCCTTCCATGCCACCACAACCTTCTCTCTAGACTAGACAACCCTTGCTCCCATTTACCCATCACTCTTCTGCCTTCTCAGCTGTGCCAGATGCCACACATCCTTCTCCCCCATTCTTTTCCCTAGCTTACCCAATATTCCAAGAAGCTTCAATTGAGGGAGAAGAGAAAGATTCCTCTGTTTCACCTCAATATTCTACACCAATTTGTGCACTGCCTCCACCCTGTCCCTTTTTAGCTCTAAATCACATGATTCTATGACTATGATCAGTAAAGTTTTTTGTTCTAAGATATTACTTTCTACCAACTCCAGGCTTTAAACCCAAGGTCCTGCCTGGCCTCCCAATCCATAGCATTCATCTCTCCTTACCTTTCTTAATTCCTAACTCACCCTAGATATTATTTCTGCTTTTAGACTCACAGCTGGCATCTGTCATCATATTATATATTTTTAAAATCCTTACTTTCCATCTTAGAATCAATACCATATATTGGTTCCAAGGAAGAAGAGCAGTAAGTGACTTGCCCAGGGTCACACACAGCTAGGAAGTGTCTGAAGTCATATTTGGATATGCTCCTCCTGCTCCAGATCTGACTCTCTAGCCACTGATCTATCCAGCTGCCCCCTGTCATATTCTTAAAGAGCAAATAGACTCCTTTGCTCTGTTCTCCCATTCTAGTCCCATTAGTACCTGATGTATCTGACCTAATTGTCTCTTGCTGCAGTATAGGTCCATTTTTCTCTCACTTAATCTCCTTTGGCTATAGCAGATAATGGAAAGAAGGAGTATTCCTTCAACCTGCTTTCCCACTTTTCTACATATATCTGAAATCTTTTTCAGATTGGAATCCACATTGGAAAAGTTGTGAGACAGAAGGGCAGGAAGGAAGTAGGTCACACTTAGACCAATCCTCTAATAGTTTAGATTTCAGTGTTGAAATAAAATGAGGGGGCAGCTATGTGGCTCAAGAGATAGAAAGCTAGGCCTAGAGACAGAAGGTCCTGGGTTCAAATTTGACCTCAGACACTTCCTACCAGTGTGACCCTGGGCAAATCACTTAACTCCTTACCATTCTTATGCTTTGGAACCAATACTTAGTACTGATTCTAAGATGGAAGGTAAGAGTTTAAAAACAAACAAACAAAATGAGGTATTTGTCTTTCATTCAACAATGAACAAAGGGAGATTTACTTAGTTATAGTAGGAGAAGGCTATTCAGTAAGGATAGGTCCTGAGGCCACCTCAGGTAGATTCATCTGAGGGAAATTCCATTGCCTGAGTTGCCCTTCATGATTCACTAGCCAGGCATCCAAGAAGATTCTAAGACCTCCCTCTGGCTGTTTTGTATGTCTCCCTCAAATAACCCAGACAGGGCATCAATAGCCTGTGTTTTAAGTCCCCTGATCTAACCTCAATTCTCAAAGATGGTCTTAATACTTTTTAGGGAAGGGGGATTGCAGCTAGGTGGCTCAGTGGATTGAGAGCCAGGCCTAGAGACCAGGAGGTCCTGGGTTCAAAAGTGACCTCAGACACAGAGACACAGCCAGAGATGACTGTGTGACCCTGGGCAAGTCACTTAACCCTCATTGCTTAGCCCTTATTGCTCTTCTGCCTTAGAACCAATACATAATATTGGTTCTAAGACAGAAGGTAAGGATTTAAAAAAAATACTTTTTAAGGAAAAAAAAAACAGGTACATCTATTGTTTGGTGATAAGAGCCTTAGGTCTGCTAGAGGAACTTCCACCAATAACTATATGACCATTACTGTTCAACCCTAACCTCTGATATTCAGGAAGTTTAAAATATAAACAGGAAAGGAAAAGGAGAAAGAGAAATACTAAGACATATATAAGTATAACAAAACAAAACAAACAATATCTCAATAACCTGGAGTAATCAAACCTGGGAAGGTCTTGGGAAGGGTCAGATCTTAAACATTCAGGTCCATGTGGTAGGTGATGCCAAACGAGTCACTATGTAAAAAGCTGGAGGAGCAGCAGAGACATCAGGGCTTTGGCTAAGAAGATGATGCTTCCTACCTGGTCAAAGATCCATATCAAGGAGCAAGGAGGATTGCCCTACACTGTCACCCACTTAGTATTCTCTGACCGAACAGCCAGGACCTCCCTTTCCTGGGAATTCCAGGGGAGCCAGGAGTGGATATAGTATGGGGAAGGAGAGAATACAGTCTCTGTTCAATGAAAGGCTTCTGAGAGAGTGCCCTCCCTTCATCTGTGGGGATTGGTTGGATGTTTTCTACCACACCTTTTGGCCAGAAAGCAAGCCTCTTCCCAACAATGCCAGCTTTGGGTCTTCCAAGTCCTTCCTGGGGAGGAATTAGTTATACAATGATTACTCAGTGTTGTACTGGAAGCAAAGTGGAGGGGCTCATCAGCTGTATATTACAGGAAGCAATGGGCTACAAAGAACCAGCCTTTTGCCACTGTACATGCCAGTGCTCACTTTTCTCCACTGGGAACCATTTCTTCAGTCTGCTGCCATGGAGGTCCATATCCCTACCCAGTATCTCTCCCCCTCTAGGTTTGCATCTCCACTTGTTTACCTCTGTCAAGGTCAACTGCTACCTCTGTGTATCAGGATAGGACAATTGCCATTGCTAGAGTGTTTCTGAAGACACGTCGCACAATCACTGCTGAAACCTGATTCTGTCCTCTTGTACAGATTGTTGCTGTAGCAGGGCTGCTCTCCTGTGCTTGGCAGGAGTGCTGTGGGTGCTGTTAAGACTCTGCCCTCCTGTGCTGGGTTCAGGTGCTGCAGGTCAGTGGCATTTCCTCTAACTGTTCCCCTGGAGCTGGTGAAGTCTGGAACTACCATGTTGGATGGATCAGGCAACTCCAGAAGATTTGAACAATAATGCCAGAGCTTGGGATCCTCTTCCTAACAAGGGGCATCCTCTCCAATGCAAGAAATTCCTCCTTTGGCCAATCAGCTCTCATTGAGGGACTCATGAGCTCCGAACTTCTTGAACTCATGAAGCTATCATAAAGTCTAGGGATAACCAGCTCAGGGTTGCCCACATATATTCAAGGAAAGACATAAAATAAAAAACCCAAAGTCACAGGTTGGAGAATGTGTCTGTGACTGGAGCTCTGGGATAAGGGAGATGGAGAGGTGAGGAGGGGGGCGTGGAGAGGGAGAGAGTTCAGTGTGGAAGGTGAGGATGGAAATATTTTAAATTGATGTAGCATAGTTGCCTGACCTCAGCAAATTGATCAGGATGCAATCAACCAGTTTGTCCATATCCTCAAATTAAAAAGTATTTGCACTCCTGAGAATTAAGATTTATCTTTCCAAGTGCCTCTCCCAGTAACTAGAACCAAAAACCACAACAGAGTCCATGTGGCAAAATTCTAATTGACCTTTCAAATGCCAAATTTAAAAATAAGCAAATCTCAAAAGATTCTTCTTCAGTACAGTTTTTAGACAACTCTCTCTCCCTCCCCCCCTCCCCCCTCTCTGTCTCTGTCCTGTCTCATTCAGGAACACTGATCTCCTTGCTGCTCCCTGAACAAGACCCATTTCCTGGCTCAGCATATTTTCTCTGGGCTGAAATACTCTCTCTCCTTATCTCCACCTTCTGAGCTCCCTGGCTTCCTTCAAATCCCAGCTAACATCCTACTTTCTGTAAGAAGTCTTTCTTTATCCCCTTAATTCTAGGGCATTCTCTCTGTTGATTATTTTAAATTTATCTTGTTTGTAACTAGCTGTTTACATGTCTCCTCCATTAGACTAAGAGCACCTTGAGAGCTAGGACTGTCTTCCCTTTTTTGTTTTTTGTTTTCCTTTGAATCCTTACCTTCATCTTAGAATCAATACTGTGTATTAGTTACAAGGCAGAACAGCAATAAGGGCTAGGCAACAGGGTGAGTAGGTGGGGTCACACAGCTAAGAAGTGTTTGAAGTCAAATTTGAACCCAGGACCTCCCATCTCAGGGCCTGGCTATCTATCCACTGAGCCACCTAGTTTCTTCCAGGGAGTGTTTTTTACTTTTCTTTATATCTCCAGTGCTTACTATAGTGCCTGGCACACAACAAATCCTTAATAAATGTTTGTTCATTGACTGACTGACTAGTTTGCATTTTCTCACAGTTGTAATTCTCATGCTAACTCTCAACAGACTGCCTATTTCTATATATAATTATATGACTGAGGACTGTGATTTCAGCTGCTCTGCCATTCCCCAAAAATCATTCAAAACCAAACCATT
>NW_025398113.1:0-5698 GCF_016433145.1 Gracilinanus agilis | reverse complement strand
AGGGAAGAGAAAACCACAAATAAAAGAAAAGACCAGGGGGGAAAGGGAGCAAAAAGGAAAGTTCTTATGGGTACTTACTGTCTTAAACTTGGGACGGGCCACCAGCGGAAAAGCACCTCAGTCCCAGGGGCCACATGCACACCTTCCCCAGGAAAGCTCCTCTTCTGAGGCCAGGGGAGGGCCACCCCTCCTCTTAAGTAGCTGGCTGAGAGGAAGTCTAATTAGCCTGAAAGGCTCAGGGGCTTGCTAGGGACCAAAGTAAAGAGTACAGATGAAACCTGTTTATAATGGAATGATCTCCAGCTATAGACTTCCTCCCCTCCAGTATTTTCTGCTGCTATAGGTTGGTGACTGGGTCGCCCACGCTTCTAATGTTATCCTCCCACCTCTTTTCCTCCCTCCCTCTTTTCCTCCCTCCCCTCCCCTCCCCTCCGCACGCCCCCCTCCCAGTCAAACGCTGTTATAGAACTTTTTACCCAGCCATCTGCAACTTCATTTCTAGCCTGTCCCTCCACCAACGTGGAGCACCCCGCACCCCTCCCCCTTCTCTGGAATGAAAAATTCCAGCCAGGGGTAGGATGCTTTCTCTCCCTCTCCGGGTAGAGCCGTGGCCCTGGAGGATTGGGGGGATCCTCGGTGTGCTTCTCAAGGCCAGTTTTGTCCGTTAGCTGCCTCCCGAACAGGCCGCGGTTCCTTTTGTTTATTCGGGCTTTTTCCTCCCGTCTCTCGGGGCTCTCCTCACTGGGAGTCAAGGCCGGGCCAGGAGTCATTCGGAGTGAGGCTGACACTGACTTGACACCTCTTGACTGATGATAGAAGACACGGCAAAACACAGTCTCTTGGTCTCTCCTCCCCCTTTTCCATCCGTCTTGTCTGCCTCTTCTAGGCCTCTCCTTTGTGCCCACTGTGTATCTAGCCCTATTCTGTGTGCTACAGTATTCCCCAGCTGAGTGAAACAGTCTCAGCTCTCCAAGGCAGGAGCCCAGGGCAATGATATGGAGGATTTAGATCCAAAGGATTGGAGTTCGAATCCCTGCTCTGCTACTCACTCCCAGTGAGCAAATCATTTCCCTCTCTGGGCCTCAGTTTCCCCCTCTGCAAAATGAAGGTATTGGATCTAATGGCCTCCGAGGTCTCTTCTAGGTCAAAATTCTGTGTGTAACAACGTGACCCTTTGCAAGGCTCTCACTGAAGCTGAGGGGAAGGAGGCAGCCTTGTGTTAGGGGAAAGCATACAGACAGGACTTGGGGGGGGCAGCAGATTTGGGTTTGAGTCTCAGACCTGTCATTTACCGTCTCTGTGACCTCATACAATGGCCTCCGTTCTTAACAGCCTTTCATTCTTCGTCACTGAAGTACAGATATGAGCCGGTCAGATGCTCTGTCACCATAAAAACACTCCAGAAATAGAAACCAGGGGAAACCGACAGCTCCATAAATTGGTCATCACCCGGCCAAAAAGCCCATAAAGGCTGCTGGGCATCTCCACCAGAAAAATGGGGGACCTTGCCCCAGGCAACATGCCACCACAGGCTTTCTCCGGGATGTCAGAGCAAAAATCAGCATGCCCTAAGCTCTGAGGTCTTGGGCAAGAAACACTTCCCCTCTTTAGGCCTCAGTTGTTTTCCCTGTAAAACAGAGAGTTGCATCAAATCAAGAAATATAAAGCTGGGGGGCAGCTGGGGGGCTCAGTGGATTGAGAGCCAGGCCTAGGACGGGAGGTCCTGGGTTCAAATCTGGCCTCAGACACTTCTTAGCTGTGTGACCCTGGGCAAGTCACTTAACCCCCATTGCCTAACCGTTACCACTCTTCTGCCTTGGAGCCAATACAGAGTATTGAATCTGAGATGGAAGGTGAGGGTTTAAAAAAAAAGAAATATAGAGCAGATCTAGAGTCATATGAAAAAATGTTCTAAATCCCTCTTAATTAGAGAAACGCAAGTCTGCAGTATCCCCTCACACCTAATGCATTGGCTAATAAGACAGAAAAGGAAAAGACAAATGTTGGAAGAGATGTGGAAAAACTAAGTGCACTGTTGGTGAAGTCGTGAACCGATCCAAACATTCCGGACAGCATTCTGGAACTAGAGCCAAAGGGCTGTAAAACTGGGCATTCCCTTTGACCCAGCAATGCCACTTCTAGGTCTGTACCCCAAAGAGATCAAAGAAAAAGGGAAGGGGGGCAGCTGGGTGGCTCAGTGGATTGAGAGCCAGGCCTAGAGATGGGAAGTCCTGGGTTCAAATCCGGCCTCAGACACTTCCCAGCTGTGTGACCCTGGGCAAGTCACTTAACCCCCATTGCCTGGCCCTTATCACTCTTCTGCTTTGGAGCCTTTACACAGTTTTGACTCCAAGACAGAAGGTAAGGGTTTATTTAAAAATTTTTAAAAAAAAGAAAAAGGGAAAGGACTTATATGTACAAAAATATTCAGAGCAGTTTTTTTGTGGTAGCAAACAATTTGAAATTGAGGGGATGCCCATCAATTGGGGAATGGCTGAACAAGTTGTGGTAAATGATTGTGATGAAATTCTATTATGCTATAAAAATGATGAGCAGGATGATTTCAGAAAAAACAAAACACCGAGAAAGACGTATATGAACTGATGCAGACTGAAGTAAGCAGAACCAGAAGAACATTGTACATAGTAACAACAATATTAAACAATGATCAGCTATGAATGACTTGGCTACTCTGAGCAATACAGTGACCCAAGACAACTCCAAAGGACTCAGTGAAAAATGCTATCCGCCTCCAGAGAAAGAATTGATGGAGTCTGAATGCAGAGCAAAACATACTTATTTTATTTTTCTTGGGGGTTTTTCTCTGCATTTTCTTTTGCAATGCAGCTAATATAGAAATGTTTTGTATGACTACATATGTATAATCTATATCAAATTGCTTTCCATCTTAAGGTAGGGGAGAGGAGATAGGGAGAGAATTTAGAACTTGAAATTAAAAAAAACAAATATTAATACATTTTACACGTAATTGAGAAAAAATAAAAAATATGGTAGAGGAGGGGAAAAAAGAAATATAAAGCTGAAAGGGATCTTAAAAACAACCTGGGGGCAGATGGGTGGCTCAGTGGATTGAGAACCAGGCCTAGAGACAGGAAGTCCTAGGTTCAACACTGGCCTCAGACACTTCCTAGCTGTGTGACCCTGGGCAAGTCACTTAACCCCCATTGCCTAGCTCTTACTGCTCTTCTGCCTTAGAACCAATTCATAGTAGCAATTCTAAGATGGAAGGTAAGGGTTGAAAAGAAAGACAACCTTGGCCTGTGGTGGGGAACCTATGGCATGCATGCCTGAGGGAGGCACTCAGAGTCCTCTCTGTGGGCATGCCCACCTTCGCCCCAGCACAGAGTTCACCAGAGTTTGTTACTAGGAAGCCAGAGGGCCGTGGGGCCAGGCTGCTCCCCTCCCTCTCTCCATGTATGCCTGATGACATCACCCACCCCTCTAAAAGTTTCACCATCACTGACCAAGGCGAACTCCTTTACTTTATAAAAGAGAAAACTGAGGCCAGAAAAGGGAAAGGGACTTATCCAAGGTCATACAGTAAGGAATCAAACCCAGGTCCCTAGTCACCAAATCTGATCCTCTTTCCACTCCATGAGGGCCTGGTTGAGTACTAACATCTGTTCCAGCTCTAACACACTCTAGTCATAGGGAAGAAGTGATGGCCAAAGAAATCTTCACTATATTTATGTCCTCCTTATACAGGCCAACTCTCACAGCTCCTATAGTGCTTTCTGCTGAGTGTTGACCTTTGTTTTGCATCCAAAGAGAATTCTTGAAGTGGGAATTCTGTTGCTGCCCAACAGTCAATATTTACCTCCTGAGTCAATAAGTCTAGCGCACCAAGATTCAGTATCTGCTCCATCCAAAATTCATACTCCTGCTCTTCACAGGCCCCCCATTCTTCTCCCCTGCCCAACTGAAGTTGCAAAACTGCCCGTGTCCACGTTGCTCCTGAGAGCATGCGCTGTCTCCTCCACCCTCAGCGGCAGCCAGACCCGCACTAGGGGGCCGAGTCCAAGGCCAAAGAGCAAGGAGGAGGTTTTCCAGAGAGAAGGGCCCAAAGCGGATCCTCGACCAAAACAAGCCCTTACCAGAAATCACCAAACCCTCATTCAGCTGTTCAGATCCCGGCATCTGCAAAATGCCTCTGACACTGAAAGGGGGCCTTCAAGATCACTTGGGAATGCCCGAGGATTTCATCTGGTATCTGTATGAAAAGGAAGGAAATTGAATGTTGCTTCTGTCCGACTGCCTTTGCACCCTTAAGTGAGGCCCTCACGTGTCCTTATTCTCCCCTCCAAACCAAAATCTGGTTTTCTGTCTGCCGACAGAAATGAATTCGCCCCCGATGCCAAAGAGTTCCCCAGACATAGCCAGAAGCTCTTTATTCTTGTTATTGATTTGGCCCCAAGTGATGGTTTGGGAAGCAAAACAAGCCATTGGATCTTCCTGCTGGAAGAGTAACAATTCTTATGTCTATAGGCTCTTGAATGAAGACGCATGAAGCTCATTCATCTAGGCACAGATCTGGGACACACACTGAAAATGGACAATAAACTGGGCTCGGAATTGAGCGGAAGGAGTAGATTATTCTGGACTACCTTTGGGAAATTATGTCGTGCTTCGTAAGGAAAGAAAAACACTTTATTTGGGGATTTTATTTTCATATCACCTACATTAACCAATGCATCCCTCCCTGTCCTTTCCCAAAGAATCAACTCTTATAATAAAGAATAAAAAAAAGTGTGTGTGTGTGGGGGGGGAGTTTGGCAAAACTAAGCAATATATTGAGAAAGCCTAAGATTCTCTGCAACGCCCCACATTCCCAGCCCTCTCCTTCTGCAAAGCGGCAGAGGGAAGCAAGCGCCTTCTCCTCTGTGGCAAAGCCCAGGCGTTAGAATTTGCCGTTTTGATTCTTTGGTGGTTGTTCTTCCCACTGACGTTGTTGTCAGTCCACTGTTTCCTTGGTTCTACTTTGTATCATTGCATGTACGTCTCCCATGTTTCTCTGTATTCGTCATAGTTATCTTTTCTTAGTGTGGTAATATTCCATCACATTCCTGGGCCACAGTTTGTTTAGCAATTCCCTAATCAATGAGTATCTGCTTTGTTTCCAGTTCTTTGCTGCCATAAACATTGCGGTGTATATGGGGCCTTTCTTTTCATCATTTAAGGGACACGCCAAGCGGCATAATCTCTGGGTCAAAGGGCATGGATAGTTCAGTCGCCCTCTTCAAATAATTCCAAATTGCTTTCCAGAATGGTCCGACCAATTCTCAGTTCTCCCGATAGTGCTTTAGCGTGCCTGTTTCTTAACAGCTCCTCCATCAATGACTATTTCCATCTTTTGTCACCTTTGTCCATTTGCTCATACAAAGTGCTTTGAATGAGCCCAAGCTTCTCCCTGAAAAAAGACGCATCTTTTCATAGAATTATTCTTCCAGTACGGCTAGATGGCTACGAGTCATAGAACAACAGAGCCTGCAAAGAATTCAAGCTGATCATCCAAAAGCCCAAAGTAAGACACATGGCGGGCATGAAGCGGCTGCAATACACATCCCAGACAAGAAATAATGCAAAAGAATTGATATAAGGAATGTCAGCAAAAATGTATGATAAAAACCAGAGAGTGGGAAGAGAGACAGAGACAGAGAAAAAGGAGAAGGGGGAGGGA
>NW_025398112.1:0-6097 GCF_016433145.1 Gracilinanus agilis | reverse complement strand
AAGGAAGGAAGGAAGGAAGGAAGGAAGGAGTGAGGAAGGGAGGGAGGGAGGAAAGGAGAGAAGAAGGGAGGGAGAAAGGAAGGAAACAAACCTTTATTTAGGATCTATTACGTGCCAGCTAGGGCAGCAAGGTGGCTCAGTGGATAGAGTACTGGGAAGACTCATCTTCCTGAGTTCAAATCCAGCCTCAGATAAATAGCAGCTATGTGAGCCTGGGCAAGGCACTTAAACTCAGCTTGCCTCAGTTTCCTCATCTGTAAAATGAGCTGGAGAAGGAAATGGTAACCTACTCCAGTATCTCTGCCAAGAAAACCCTAAATGGAGTCACAAAAAGTTGGACACAACTAAAATGACTGAGCACAGACCATCTGCTGAGCATATTACCTCATTTGATCCTTACAACAACCCTGGGATGTAAGTGCTGTTATTATCCTTATTTTATCATCAAGGAAAATGAGGCAGATAGAGATTAAGTGATTTGCCTAAGGTCACACAGCTCCTAAGCATATGAGGCCAGATTTGAATGCAGATCTTCCTCACTCCAGGCCCAGAGCTCTATCCACTGTGGCACCTAGCTGCTTCATAGATATGAAGTACAAATAATATTATTCCCATTATACAGATAAGGAAACTAAGGATCAGACAGGTATATAACCTTTACCTCGGCCCATGGAGGTAGTATCAGACCCTAGATTCAAACCCAAGTCTTCTGACTCAAGGAACAGTGTTCAAACCATTGCACCAGACTGCCCACACAAGGATAAAGAAGCTGGGGATTGCTGGGAGTGGGGGGCAGGAAATAGATGCCCTCCTGGAAATTTTCTATGCTTATTAGGTGCCTAGAATCTGGGGGTATTTATGGAACTTCGTTAAAAATAATTCTTACTTCTCTTTAGTAGAGCCTTGATTATCCCTCAATTCAGCAGGGACTTTATTACTTTGCTAATGATTTTTCTCTTCCCTCCCCAGAGTGCCTGCCCTCTGATGGGAACATCTTGCATCCTGAGTCACTGATTAGAACATAGGGAGACTCCATTCTAAATGATGCATACCAACACCTTAAACAATTCATTAGAATCCAAATATCTTAAGACACTTTGAAAAATGTTTATAATGGAGTGGAAAGAGCCCTGGGCCAAGAATCAGAAGCCCTGGGTTCATCTCCCACTTGTCACTGCTACACTGTGTGAAATATTAAAAGAACTAAAGTAAGGCCCCTGGTGATGAGTAGATTTTCTGTGAAAGACTTATGGAGAAAGGTAAGCAAGAATCACAAAGAATGCAAAGGGCCTTTCAAAGCACTTTCCTTATAAAAAGTCAGTAAAACAAGCAGTGCAAGTATTATTGATTCCATTTTAGAGATGAGACTGCAGCTCAGACCCAGGAAATGATTTGCCTAAGCTCATCAGAGCCTAAACCAAAATGCAGATAGAGCTGGAGGTCCTAAATTCAAATCCTGCATGTGACGTTTACTGGCTATGTGACCCTGGACAAGTCTCTTAACTTCTGCCTGCCTCAGTTCTCTTCACTGCAAAATGAAAACAATAATAGCATCTATTTCCCAGACTGTTGGTAAGAACCAAATGCGATAATATTTGTAAAGCACTTAGCACGATGCCTGTGACATAATGGGCACTTAATAAATGCTTACTTCCTTTCTTTCCTCCTTCTCTCCCTCTTCCTTCTTTCCTTGATTCCTTCCTTTTCTCCCTCCCTCCTTCCTTCTCTCTTTCCTCATTTTCTCTTTCTTTCTTCCTTCCTTCCTTCCTTTCTTTCTTCCTTCCCTCCCTCTTCATTCCTTCCTTGATTCCTTCCTTCCTTGTTTTCTTTCTTCCTTCTTCCTTTTTTTTTAAACCCTTACCTTCCACCTTAGAATCAATACTATGTATTGGTTCCAAGGCAGAAGAGTGGTATGGGCTAGGCAATAATGGTTAAGTGACTTGCCCAGGGTCACTGAACCAGGAAGTGTCTGAAGCCAGATTTGAACTCAGGTCCTCCTATCTCTAGGCCTGGCTTTCAATCCACTAAGCTACCCAGCTGTCACCTTTCTTTCTTTCTTTCGTAGCTTTTTTCTTTCTTCATTTCTTTCTTCCTTCATTCCTTCCTTCACTCCCTCCTTCTTCCCCTCTCTCCTTTCTTCTCCTCCTCCTTCCTTCTTTCTTTCCTTCCTTCTGAAATCTATGCTACCAACTCTTTTTCCACCACACCATACTGCCTCTCTTTTTTGTCTCATCTCTTTGGCCTAAAACCAATATACAGGAGCAGCCTGCCTTTATGTTAGCCTCCAAGTTGGTCAGTCAAGATTTCAAACAGAAATGCCCATTTTCTGATATCAGTGACCCACCTTGGAAGACCCACTTGATGATCCCTAGCTTATAATACCACCTTGCCTGGTGTTATAGTGGTATTTTTCAACTTGGACCCTACATAGCCATGCAAAGAAGGCAGGTGTCTGGTGGCTGTGCTTCCAGGTCCAGTTGAAATATTAATCCTTCTGAACTCTGAAATTCTGGGGGGCTTCGGATCTCTCTCTCATCTGTACTTATCACACTCTTCCTTACATATTAGAGTGATCTCTGCCTCTGTAATGCACAGATCCATGGCACAAGGTTTAATCATGGCAGCTGGATGGAAAAACTGCTCCAGACAGTTAGACAGAAAAGAGGATCATTTCATCATGACAAGGAATCCCCAGGAAATGAGACAGCATCTTACCAGATCACAAGAACTTCTGTTTTGATGGCCAAGGTAAGAAGAGGCAGAAAGGTGGCACAGTAGAAAAGAGAGCCAGGCCTGGAGTCAGGAAGATGCATCTTCCTAAATTCAAATCTAACCTCCAACACAAGCTGGGGGATCCTGGGAAAGGTACAGAACCCTGTTGGCCTGAGTTTCCTCATCTGCTAAATGAGCTAGAAAAGGAAATGGCAAACCTCCCGTTATAATTAAAATTATTTTAAGAGACTAATTTTGGATAAAAACATCAGTTTATTGATTAGACCAGCATCATAACCAATAAATTAGGTCACACCAGATCAAGTAACTACCTATATACCGTTTGGGGAGCTCATTATTCAGCTCCTCCCTTGAACCTCCCAAGACATCTCTAATTGGTAGATAATTGATTAGGAGGTGGTCCATCCAACTCTCAGCCCTTCCCCACACAGACAGGTAATGATTATGGCATATGTAGGAATAGGACCCTGGTCCTCCTCATTTGTTAACCAAATTTGTTAGAAGGGAAGACATTCATTGGGATTCCTAAGGACAAAGAAAATGCAAAAAGCAGTAGACTAGATAGAATCTCTAACCCAGAACCTAGACACAGGAATACACGGAAATTCTCATTGGTCCCTTTTCAAAAATTAATATAGCATATTTTTAAAAATTCTCACATATTTTTTCAGTATCTTTGCCAAGAAAACCCCAAATGGAGTCACAAAGAGTCAGACAAGACTGAAAAACTGAAAAAATGATGTAGTAAAGTTAGAAATCAGGGAATAAGGACTTAAGTCTTTTGTTTGTTTGTTTGTTTGTTTAAACCCTCACCTTCCATTTTAGAATCAATCCAGTGTATTGGTTCCAAGGCAGAAGAGTGGTAAGGGTTAGGCAATGGGGGTTAAGTGACTTGCCCAGGGTCACCCAGCCAGGAAGTGTCTGAGGTCAGATTTGAACCCAGGATCTCCTGTCTCTAGGCCTGGCTCTCAATCCACTGAGCCACCCAGCTGCCTCCAGAATGTAAGTCTTGGCTGCAACTAAGGCTTATAGGATCATAAGTTTAGAAAAAGAAAAGACCATACAGTTCAGTGATTCCCAAAGTGGGTGCTACTGCCCCCTGGTGGGTGCTGCAGCGATCCAGGAAAGCAGTGATGGCCACAGGTGCATTTATCTTTCCTATTAATTGCTATTAAAAATTTTTTTAAATTAATTTCCAGGGGCCTAAGTAATATTTTTTTCTGGAAAGGGGGCGGTAGGCCAAAAAAGTTTGGGAACCACTGATCTAGTTCAACCCTCTAATTTTACAGGTGGGGAAACTGAGGCAAACTCATGCAGTGACGTGACCAAGGCCCCTTCTATTTGTAACTGACAGAGGAAGGATTTAAATGCAGGTTCTCTCATTCGAAATCCTGGGTTCTTTCTACTCCACTTGTATAAATCGGTCTGGTTGGACATAGCAGTGCCATAACATCTTAGATAAGGCAGGTTGGGGGCTCAGCCTAGAGTCAGGATGACCTGAGTTCAAATCCATTCTCAGACAAGTCACTTAACCTGTATTTACCTCAGTTTCCCCAACTGTAAAATGGAGATAAGAAAGGAAAGGGAATAAGCATTTATATGATGCCTACTGTGTTTCAGGCACCAGGCCAAGTGCTTCGAAAATCTAATCTCATTTGAAATAAAACATAACAAAGAAATATTAATAAAGCATAATATTGACAGCATCTACTCACAGGATTGTGACTATCAAATAAGATAATATCTGTAAAATACTTAGCACAATTGTGTATTCCCTTTGTGTGACCTTGGGAAAGCCTTCTGAAAAAGCTGTACTAGACAGTCCTAAGGTCTACCTTTCACTTCCATTGTTTCTCCCTCCTTCTTCCCCTACATCAGCCTGGGAGCTCAGGGAGGGCAGGAGCCCTGTGTCATATTCACTCTTGTCTCCCCCTTGGGGCACAGCACAGGATTTGACATAAAGAAAGTGCTTAATAAATGTTTGAATTCATAATTGGATGAGGCCTGGGCCAAAGTTTTTCATTTCTCTGAACCTCTAATTGCTCTTCCGTCTAATACAAAAAGATTATTTTTGTACATTTTGTTCTTGACATTCGGGGGTCTTTTCCAGTGGGATGAAGTGTTGCCACAAGGATATTCAGACAAAGACTTCTGCTGCACCTTTGGTCCCAGAATTGAAGAGTATAAAAGGAGGGAAGCTATTTATAAGAATCTGATGTGGAATAATTATTGACTGCATCTCTTCTAGGAGCTGTCAACAATTCATAAATTTATAGAATAAAAGAGCTAGAAGGAACATAAAATGGGACACCCCTTCTTTTTCACATGGAATTTTATATTTCTTATATAGGGTGGGAGTAACCTGAAAAATGACAGAGGTGAAAGAAGCTTTTAGGCAAGGAATGAAGATTGTTAGATTTGAATGGAACTTTAGAAATAATTATACATATGTGGAAACTGAGGCCTAGTAAATGATTTTTTTCAAAAAATAAAAATCCTTACCTTCCGTCTTAGAATTAATACCATGTTCACGGCATAAGAGTGGTAAGAGCTTCTATGCAAAGAGGAATAAGTGACTTGCCCAGGGTCACATAGCTAGGAAGTATCTGAGGCCAAATTTAAACCCAGGACATCCATCTCTAGCCACTGAGTCTCCTAGAAAATGATGTAAATGAAGCCTTTAGGCAGTGGCAGAACTGACTAAAATCTAGATGTCCCACCTCCTAGACTGGTATTCTGTCAGATTTGCCACACATATCAAAATTCTGTTTCTGGGAGCACCTACTTGGCACAGTGGGTAAAGAGCCAGACCCAGAGATAAGAAGACCTGGATTCAAATCTGACCACTTCCTAACTGTGTAACCCTGGGCAAAGTACTTAATCCTCATTGCCTAGCCTTTGCCCTTCTATCTTAGAGTTATTACAAAGCCAGAAAGTAAGAGTTATAAAAAGAATTCTATTTCTCCATGTCCCCCTCAATACTAATGCCTCCCTCTGAGATTATTCCCAGTTTATCCTGTATAAATCTTGTTTGTACGTAGTTGTTTGCTTGTGGTCTCTCCCCTCAAGAATTGTTCTCTTGCCTTTCCTTTGAATCCCCACCACTTAGCACAGGGCGTGGCACATAGTGAGTGCTTCATTAATGCTAGTTGATTGACATCTAAGGTTTCTTCCAAGTCTAGAATGATTCTAGGATTCTATCGTACTTTAGTAGACAAACTTGTATCCTCCACTCCTATCCACGTCTGATCCTGTCTTTAGAGACCCAAAGAGAATGAAAGATAAGACACATTGTATGTGGCTGAGGAGGATGTCACAAGGAGGCGCCCTTAGAAATCCTGCATGTGCCCAGTCCACCTAACGT
>NW_025398111.1:0-8519 GCF_016433145.1 Gracilinanus agilis | reverse complement strand
GGTTTGCTCTGTTGGGTATTTGTGATACAAATATGCGTATGTTTGTCTCTCAGACCTTCTGCTCGGCGACTCTCCCTTTGGCTGCGTCACTTCTGAATTTTTTTTTCCAGCTGCTGTGGGGTGGGCGGGATAGGGTTCGCTTGTCCTTGGCTTGTACTGTCTTTGGGTGGCCCCTGAACAATGAAGCAGATTTAAAGCCAGCAGTCGCCCCTCCCCCCCGTTGGTCCCCAGGTGATCGCAGTCTCGAAGCCTCGGAGAGGTGGGCCGCTTTGCATTTGACCGGGGAGTGCCTGGGCTCCCTGCCTGCCTGGGCCTTGGCAAGGGCGTTTCCCTGTACACACCTGAGTTGCCTCATCTTCTAGCTCTGAGTCTCCGATTGCCATAATAAAGCCTGGCCGTGATTTTGTGGCGTCTCTCTCTAACAGTTTAGGTGTCGCCTGTAGCCATTTTTTTTTTAAACCCTTAACTTCTGTGTATTGACTTATAGGTGGAAGAGTGGTCAGGGTAGGCAATGGGGGTCAAGTGACTTGCCCAGGGTCACACAGCTGGGAAGTGTCTGAGGTCAGATTTGAACCCAGGACCTCCAATATCTATGCCTGGCTCTCAATTCACTGAGCTACCCAGCTGCCCCCCTGTAGCCATTTTTAACGTTTTGTGGCGTATTTTTGAAAGGCGTCCATTGGACAGTGTCTTCCGGCACGTGGCAGTCCGATGCTACTTCTAGACATCGGAGCCCCAGGTTTCCTCATTTTGTCGTTATTAAATAACTAAAGGGACGAGCCTTACAGGCCCTTAAAATCGAAGAGCAGTTGGTGTTTTCCATGCTTTATCTGGGGCTTCTTTTCCCCTCGTGGGGCCAGCCGTTGTTCAGTCGCTGCTGTGGACCATCCCAGGCTTGAAGCCACTTTGTGGCTCTGCCCCGTACAAATCGGAGTTTGCAGCTTTAGGGGATGGAGCTCACTCCCTGGAAGGTTCTTCGGGCTGTTTGGGTCCCCTGCCAGCTGGTTTGGGCCCACAGGGTTAGGCTTTATTCTTAAGCCTCTCTCGGCTCTTATTGGCTATGAGGAGGCTGGCCTGGAACCCCTGAAGGCCTATGTTGTTCTTTGGACTGAGCAGGGACAGGGAGCTGTTCTGGGAGTAGTAAGGAAGGCCTGAGCCGAAAGCTTGCCTCAGACGCCTGCTAGGTATAAGCCACTTAACCCCTCTCTTCCCCGCTCCCATTGCTGGGAGGGTCCAAGGACGTAGCTGGAGAATACTTTGGAGCCCCTGTAGTGCCATAGGAGTGGGCGATGCCCCCTTCTGCTGCTGCTGGAGGCCCTCCATCCAACCCATCCTTTCAGTCGCCCCAATTGGAATATTTCCTTTGGAGCTTTTCTCTTGAGCTCCACATTGGCATTTCAGAGCTCTCCCCCCACTTCAGTCTTTACATCAGGATACTCGTGGCCCCAACCAGATGCTGAGGGAACTGGGAACCGTTTAACAAAAGACATACAAACACCAGAGAGCAGAGCCCACGTTACCATTTGGTTTTCGAAGTCACTGGGGGGCAAGAGATGCCCGGATCTTCCTGTCCTGTCAGTGGCCTTCTTTCTTGGTGGGTTTGACCCCTTTGTTGTAGAGGAAAGACTGTTGGACTTGGAGGCCGACCCTGGTATCCTGGCATGTCCTTGGTGTGGGACTTCAGGCCACTTATTTCACTTGTTGGAGCTGTAGGTTTTCCAGATGTAAACAGTAATAATCCCAGCTGAGCTCCTGCCCCTCCCTGGCGGTGCTTCCCAGGATGTTTGTGAAGTGCTTTCAAGTTAGACTTGTTACATGAATGCCATTTATTTAGAGCCATCATAATGACTTTTGTGAATTGTGCTTGATCCCGTGGGCTCTTCTCCTAATATGGAACCATCCTTCCATTCCTAGCGTTATTTCCACTTAATTAGAGGCATCAGATTTTTTTTTTAGATTGCTGTATTTTATTGGCCACTGTTTGTTCTAATATTTTTGCATTGCTGTTTCTTAATGATATTGATCTGTAGTTTTCTGTCTGCCTTATCCTTAACAGGTCTGCACATCAGGATCATATTTGCCTCATAGAGTCAGGGACAGCACTATCTTTTTATTTGATTTTGGACTGGTTTGGTACACTTCATCTCTGACTACATGTGGTCCTAGCATCTTTTTTTATCTGGCAGCTCAGTAATGGTTTGCCCAGTTATTCTCTCTAATAGATTTTTTCCTGTAGGTTATTTATTGCTTATTTTGTCAATTTGGGTATTGCATTTTTTGTAAATAATTATCTTTCTATTCTGTTTTGCTGCCATTTGTGTATGTAATATTTTCAGTTTTCTTTCCATCCTCTTCATTCCTTCTTTTTTTTTTTTAACCCTTCACCTTCCAGCTTGGAATCAATACTGTGTATTGGCTCCAAGGCAGAAGAGTGGTGAGGGTAGGCAATGGGGGTCAAGTGACTTGCCCAGGGTCACACGGCTGGGAAGAGACTGAGGCCAGATTGGAACCCAGGACCTCCCATCTCTAGGCCCGGCTCTCCATCCACTGAGCTACCCAGCTGCCCCCCTCTTCATTCCTTCTTGATGTCCCCTTTTCTCTTTTCTGATTTTGATATTTGGGTTTTCTTTTTGATTACATTTGCTAATGATTTATCCCTTTTACTTAAACCAGCCGGCTCTTTTACTGATTCTGTTGTCTTTTTATTTGAAGATTGTTTGGGTTCGTTTCTCTTTGAACTTGTCATTTTTTTGTTTTGGTCTCATTTTCGAGGTATTGATCTGTTCATTTTCAGTTTTTAAAAAAATACGAAGTCAACTCAGAAATTCTTCCTTTTCCTCCTCTGGTTATGACTTGGCCCCTGAGTACTGCTTTCACCATGTCCAATAAAGTTGCTTTACATAATTGTGGTTTTCTCTTAATTAATATGATTTTCACCTCATACATGATTGAGACATGCTTTAGTTTCCATAAAGGCCTCTATTTATTAAGCGTATTTCTCCTTTTGATAACTTTTTATTACGTAATGATTTCCAAGTATGTTAAAAGCTATTTATTTGTCTTGTTCCTTTTTGTGAATGATTTGTGTGTATTTGGGAAAAACAAGTATGCTCTCTTCCTTTGGCCTTGGAGCCCTCTTTATCCCCCCTCCTCTCTTTAGCACACGGCTCACCTCTGTAATTGCTTTCTTATTCATCTTTTTGGTTGAATTTGTCATTCTGTCAGCAGGATGTTGGACTCTCCCACCATTTGTTGTATGGCTGGCATTTGGGGGGGGGTAACTGAGTCACATTTTCATTTACAGATTCCCTTGCTATGTCACTAGGTTCCTGTTAAGCATTTTATTAGGTAGTATATTGAATTGCCTTCATGTTACAGCATTCATTCATTCATTCATCCATTCAATAAGCCAACATGCAGACAAATACATCTTCAGGAGAATTAGGAGCCGATCCCCAGAGCTTCGGGAAGGCTCGGGGATGAACGGGGACTGCGAAAGGCTTTCTGGAGGTGGCGGGGTTCGAGCTGGGACTTGGAGGGAGTCGGGGAGGACAGGAGGCAGAGTGGAGGAGGCAGAGCGCTCCAGGCATGGAGGGGACAGCCAGGGAGACTTCCTGGAGTCAACAGATGGAATGTCTTGTTTGTGGGACAGCCAGGAGGCCAGCGTCACTGGATGGAAGAGTGCGCGTTGGGGAAGGAGGTGTCAGAAGACTGGCAAGGTAGGAGGGGGCAGGCCCTGGAGGGCTCTGAACGCCAAGCAGCGAGCACTTGCCATTTGCTCCTGAAGGCCGTGGGGGCCCCGAGAGTTGATTGAGTGTGTGTTGGGAGGGGGGGAATGACACAATCAGACATGCACTTTAGGAAAATCCCTTTAGTGGGTACATGGAGAATTGTTCAGTTAACAGGGGCTAACCAAGGATAGAACCGCTGGCCTTCCAATACAGGGAGATGATGGATGTGCCATCAAGAATCCCAGAAGGAGGCAGGGCCTGGGAGTGACTTTCCGACATTTTGATGATCTTAAAAATGAAAGGGAAGGAAGGAAGCTTTGGGGGAAAGAAAGAAAAGTTCATTTCGCTAGGAAGAAGGAAGAGGGGGGGTGCGGTTGGCACCTGAATCTAAACTAGTCAGAGGAGGAAAGAGCACACACACACAGCAGGGAAACAGAAAGGGAACAGGCGTGGGTGGGATGAGAGGGCCAGTAGAATAGGAAGAGATTAATATTCTGGAAGAGGAACTCAGAGAGGGGGCACGAAACAAAGAGGCCGGACAGAATATGCTTTGAGCCACCATGGCTGTAGCGGGATGACTTCACCCATAAAACAAAGGATGGCAAAGTAGATGAGAAGGCACAGGAAGAGCCACACAGAATTACAGTGAGGACGGAAGCAAAGGCAGGGGTTCACTCGTGATCTCCGACAAGACAACAGCAAAATAGGCTTAAAGGAGAAACAAGGGACTTCTGTTTTGCTGAAATGTGCCATTACTACTGGTACGTCAAATATGGCAGCATTAGGGACGTGAGTAGTGGAGGCCCAAACTAGTAGCAGCCTATGCCAACTTGCACCGAATTTTCGAGACGGAGAGATTACTGAATGAAGATAGAAGGGCGTAGAGTCCTGTCACCAAAACTGACCATGTGTTATTAGTATGTAAAAGCCTTATACGTGCAGAAGTATGAAAAGAGTCTTTTGCAGACTGCAATGCAGTAAAAGCATTCAGTAAAGGGCCTATGCTGAGATGACTGAGAAGTAATCATAACGTCTTCCTAATTGGACAGTCAAAAACCAAACCATAGAAATAATAATTTTATTAAATTAAATTTATTAAATTAAACACTGATAGCATACTACCGTTTTTGCTATACAGCTATAGCAACCCATAAGGGAAAATTTTAATCTAAACACATCAGTAAAGGAGAGAAAGAGCAGATCAATAAATTGAGTGTACAACTAAAAAAATTTTAGGGGCAGCTGGGCAGCTCAATGGATAGAGAGCCAGACCTACAGATGAGAGGTCCTAGGTTCGAATCTGACCTCAGACACTTCTAGCCACATGACCCTGAGTAAGTCACTTAACCCCCATTGCCCAGCCCTTACCACTCTGCTGCCTTATAATCAATATGTAATATTCATTCTAAGGTGGAAGGTAAGGGTTTAACCCATTAGAAACCAACAAATTAAAAAATGCCAATTAAACACCAAAATGAAAATCCGGAAAATCAATGAAAAGATTAACAAAACCCAAAGCAAAAACAAGAGCAATTTCCCATTGAATTAATAAAACCCAATGCATTGGGGGGGGGGGAGGGCTGTGGATAATAAGATATATAAACCATGAGTTTACTTGATTAAAAAAAACATTCCTTCCGTCTTAGAATCAATACTGTGTATTGGTTCCAAGGCAGAAGAGTGGTAAGGGTGGGCAATGGGGGTCAAATGACTTGCCCAGGGTCACACGGCTGGGAAGTGTCTGAGGCCAGATTTGAACCTAGGACCTCCCATCCATCTCTAGCCCTGGCTCTCTATCTACTGAGCTACCCAGCTATTCCCTGACTTGATTTTTTTTAACCCTTACCTTCTGTCTTAGAATTGATACTAAGTATCTGTTCCAAAGCTGAAGAGCAGTAAGGGCTAGGCTACTGGGGCAAGTGACTTGCCCAGGGTCTTGATTTTTTCTTTTAAAGAAGAAAAACATTATCAGTATAAAAAAGAAAAAGGAGAATTCAAAATTAGTGAAGAAATAATAAAAGGAAATATTAGAATCTTTTTCATTACATGTCAATAAAATACAATCTGGATGAACATTTCTAGAAGTATAAAATGGCCATATTATTAAAACCAGAAATGAAGGACTTAAATAACCTAATCTTGGAAAGAGAAATTGAATAATCCATAAATTAACTCCCAAAGGAAAAAAAAACAAATCCAAGCTGGACGGATTTATAAGCAAGTTCCCAAACGTTTAAAGAACAATTCCAATGTTACACAAACTGAAAAAATAAAGGATTCTACCAAAACTCCTTCTAAGATACAAATACGGTCTTGATAGTAAGACTGAGGAAAAGAGAAAAGCGCAGACCAACATCCAAAATGAATGTGGATGCCAAATAAAATAAAATATTAGCAAGGAGACTGAAATAACGTCACAAAAGTGTTTTGTGCTACATACATATTTTGACTCGGCTGAGTTTATATCAGATCTGGGAAACTAAGCCCGACTGGCTATATACATTTATTGACTGATTTTACCAATTACATGTAATGCCAAATTTGCACATAAGTTTCTGAAGTTATAAGATCCAAATTGGTCTTCCTCCCTTTTCCCAGAGCTGGCAAGCAATTCAGTCTGGGTTATACATGTATCAGCACACTAACTGCCTCTACAAGTTGTAAGAGTAACAAAAATCGTGATTATATCGATAGATGCCGAAAGAGCTTTTGACGCCCATTCCTGCTTCAAATGGACAACACTAGAAATCACTAGACTAAAGGGGAAATTCCTTAACGGGATAAGTAGTATGTCTCAAAAAGCAAGATGGGGCATAGTCTGTAACGGGGTTGAACGAGAGGCTTTTCCAAGGAGATCAGTGCAGAGGCTAGGATGTGCGTTATCACCACTCCTGTTCGGCGTGCTGCTAGAATTCCTGGTTAGAGCAGGAAAACAAGAAAACGGGAAGGAAAGTAAGCAAAGAGCAACACAAAATTTCTGCTTTGGGCAGATGATGTAATCATTTATTTAGAGAACCTTCGAAGCAACTAAAAAATTAATCGAGGCAATTCGTAATTTCAGCAAAGTTACAGGCTCGTCGGCGTTTTTGTGTGATTGGAAGAGAGAAATTCCATTCACAGTAGCTACGGGAAGTATAAAATATCTGGGAGTCTGTCTGCCAAGGCACACCCAGGAATACAATGACAAAAACTTCTGTAAGTAAAAGCAGGCCTAAATAATTGGAGAAAATGCATTGCTGGTGAATAGGCCGGGACGCTATGATAAAAATGGCACTACTCCCGAAGTGCTATCTCAATCAGACTTCCAAGACATTACTTTATAGAGCCACGAAAAAATTCCTCTTGGAGGACACAAAGTCAAGAAGCTCAAGTGAAAAAAAGTGGGAAGGTGGGGGACCTAGCGGTGCTGCATACAACCATGCTGCCAAGCAGTAGCAATCGGCAAGATAATTTGGTACTTGTTGAGAGAGAGGTTGATCAGTAGAACAGATTAGGGTTACAATTTACAGAAGCAAATGAGCACAGTGCCCTAGTGTTTGATAAGCCAAAAGGTATTAGCGGTTGGGCCATAAACTGTTGAGAAAGGGGGCAGCTGGGTAGCTCAGTGGATTGAGAGTCAGGCCTAGAGACGGGAGGTCCTGGGTTCAAATCTGGCCTCAGACACTTCCTAGCTGTGTGACCCTGGACAAGTCACTTGACCGCCATTGCCTAGCCCTTACCACCCTTCTGCCTTGGAATCAATACACAGTATTGACTCCAAGCTGGAAGGTGAGGGTTAAAAAAAACTGTTGAGAAAATTGCAAAGAAATCCGGCCAAAGCTAAGTATATGCCACCATCTCATACGGCTTATGGAGATAAGCTCCAAACAGGTACACGACTTAGTAGGCACAAAGAGAGGCATCATAAATTGGAGCAAGGAAGGAATTCGTTGTCAAATAGGGATAGAGGAGATCACGGGAGATAAGATGCACAATTTCGACTACATAACATTAGAAAATCTTTGCAACACATTTCTCTGAATGCAATCAAATTTGTGAGAGCAATTCCCTAATAGAGAGATAAGCACGTGAACAGACGGTTTTCAGAGGAAGACATTTTCTCTGTTAACACCCATATCAAAATACTCCAAATCACTACTGATTAGTAAAATGCAAGTGAAAACAGCTCTGAGGTACCACTTCCTACTCGGACTGTCAAAGTAGACCCCGAAAGATAAATGATGAATGCTGGAGAAGCCATGGGAAGACGGGCATATGAATGCACTGTTGGTGCCATTCTGGAGTGCAATTTGGAACTAGGCTCCCAAAGCTATTAAAGTATGCCCACCCTTTGACCCAGAAATATCTCCACTGGCTGGGCTGCATGCAACACAAAGAGCCAAAAGAAAGAGGGAAAGGCGCCATGGACACAGGCACACTTAAAGCAGCTCTTTTTGTAGCGGCAAAGAATTAGAAACCGAAGGAGTGCCATCATTTGGGGAATGGCTAAACAAAGTTATGGTACCTGAATGGGATGGGACACTACTGTACTGTAGGAAGTGATGAAGGGGGGAAAGTTTCGGAGAATCCTGAGAAGACTTGTATAAGGGTAAGTTGAACAGAACCAGTAGAACAATTTATATGGCTAATATTGTAAAGACAAACCACTTGGAAAGGCTTGGAAACTGATCAACACAATGGCCAACCAATTCCAGAGGAGTCATGATGAAAACGTGCTTTCTGCTTCCTGAAAGAAAGGTAATGAATGAACTCAGAGTACAGACTGAGGTGTACGTATATATATATATA
>NW_025398110.1:0-6984 GCF_016433145.1 Gracilinanus agilis | reverse complement strand
CATATAATTTCTGTGTTTGTTTTGGTAGGTAGATTCCTAAGTATTTTATATTGTCTAGGGTGATTTTGAATGGTGTTTCTCTTTCTACTTCTTGCTGCTCTAGTGTGTTGGAAATGTATAGAAATGCTGATGATTTATGTGCATTTATTTTGTATCCTGCAACTTTGCTAAAGTTGTTGATTATTTCTACAAGCTTCTTAGTTGGTTCTCTAGGATTTTTTAAGTAGACCATCATATCATCTGCAAAGATAGCTTAGTCTCCTCCTTGCCTATTTTGATACCTTCAATTTCTTTTTCTTCTCTAATTGCAACTAATCATGTAATTTCTGTTGGTTTGGTTTGGTAAATTCTGTTGGTTTGATATGGTAAATTATGTGGATGGTTTTCCTAATATTAAATGATCTTTGCATTCCTGATATAAATCCCACTGATCATAGTGAATAATCCTTGTGATCACTTGCTGGAGTCTTTTTGCTAATATGCTATTTAAGATTTTTCATCTGTGTTCACTAAGGAGATTGGTCTGTAGTTTCCTTTCCATTTGTGATCTGCCTGGCTTTGGAATCAGTACTATATTTGTTTCATGAAAGGAATTTGGTAGAACTCCTTCTTTGCTTATGTCAAATAGTACTAGGGTTAGTTGTTCTTTAAATGTTTGATAGAATTCACTTGTGAATCCTTCTGGCCCTTGGGATTTTTTCTTAGGGAGTTCTTTGATGGCTTGTTCAATTTCTTTTTTCTGATATGGGCCTTTTAAATTATTCTTTTTCTGTTAATCTGGGCAATTCATATTTTTGTAAATAATCATGCATATCGCCTTGATGGCCATATAATTGGACAAAATAGTTCTTAATAATTACCTTAATTTCTGCTTCATTAGAGGTAAGATCTCCATTTTCATTTTTGATGCTGTAAATTTGCTTTTCTTCTTTCCTTTTTTATTAGATTAACCAGTACTTTATTTTGTTTTTTCAAAGTACCAGCTTCTAGTCTTATTTATTAATTTAATAGTTCTTTCACTTTCAATTTTATTTACTGTTACTTTAATCTTTAGGATTTCTAATTTAATTTTTATCTGGAGATTTTTAATTTGTTCTCTTTCTAGTTTTTTAATTTGCATTCCCTATTCATTGATCTCTTCCATCCCTGATTTGTTAATATGTGCATTCAGGGATATAAATTTCCCCCTGAGTACCTCTTTGGCTACATCCCATAGATTTGTATATGATATCTCCTCATTGTCATTTTCTTCAGTGAAATTATTGTTTCTATGATTTGTTTTTTAACCAACCAATTTTGGAGAATCATTATTTAATTTCGAATTGATTTTTTATTTGCCTCTCCATGTACCCTTACTAATTATTATTTTTATTGCATTATGATGTGAAAAGGTTACATTTATTATTTATGCTTTTTTGTATTTGTTTGTCATGTTTTTTGCCCTAGTAGATGGCCAATCTTTGTGAATGTACCACATGCTGCTGAAAAGAAGGTGTGTTCCTTTTTGTCTCTATTTATTTTTCTCTATTAATCTTTGAACTCTAAATTTTCTAAGATTTCATTCACATGTCTTACCTCTTTCTTATTTATTTTTTGGTTTGATTTATCTAGATCTGATAGAGGAAGTTTCAGGCCTCCCACTAGTATAGTTTTACTATCTATTTCCTCCTTAAGCTCTAATAGTTTCTCCTTTAAAATTCTGGATTCTATACCATTTTGTACATACATGTTGAGTACTTCTATTTCCTCAGTGTCTATACTGCCTTTTATCAGGATGTAATTACTTTCCCTATATCTTTCAATCAGATCTATTTTTACTTTGGCTTTGTCAAATATTATGATTGAGACTCCTGCCTTTTTTCTCAGTTGGATGCCCAATAGATTTTGCTCCAGCCTCTTACCTTTACTCTGTGTGTGTCTACCTGCACCATGTGTGTTTCTTGTAGATAACATATGGTAGGATTTTGGTTTCTCATCCATTCTGCTATTTACTTCCATTTTATGGGTGATTTTATCCCATTCACATTTTGAGTTATGATTACCACCTGTGTATTCCCCATAATTTTGATTTTTTCTCTTAGTCCTGCCCTTCCTTCTTTCACTATTTCCTTATATACCAGTTGTTTGCTTTTAATCAGTCCCCTAATCCCCACCCTTATTTTACTTCCCTTCCTGCTCCCTCCCTTCTTATTCCCCTCTTATTTTTCTTTAGGTTATATTAAATTCCCTCCCCACCTTTCTCTCCCTTTTGGTACTCCCTACCCTACTCCCCACCTTAGTCTTTCCCTCTCAACTTCCCTTTAGGGAAAGATAGAATTCAATGCCCCAATGGATCTTGATGCTCTTCCCTCTCATAATGTATTCCACTGAGAGTAAGATTTAAGTATTACCTAGTAGCACTCTCTTCCTCTCCTTCTTATAATAGTATTCTTCCCCTCCCATGTGCCTCTATATATGGTATAATTTATTGTATTTTTCTTTTTCCTTCAAGTTTCTCTTGGTGCCATCTTCTATTCCCCCTCCTTTTTTTACATACCATTTTAAACCACTTAGTAACCCAGCCTCTACCTATGAATATTCTTATAACTACTATGATAGTGAAAGCAGTTTTTGAGAGTTAAAATATCATTTTTCCATATAGGAGTATAAACAATTTGACCTCATTGAAGGCATTAAAATTTTTCCCCCTCTCTTGTTTATCTTTTCATGTTTCTCTTGAGTTTTGCATTTGGACATCAAATATTACATTTAGCTCTGATCTGTTCATTACAAATACTTGGAAATCTTCTATTTTTTTAAATGCCCACACTTTCCCCTGGAAGTATATAGTCAGTTTTGATGGGTAGATATTCCTTAGTTGTAGACCTAATTCTCTTATCTTTATGAATATCATATTCCAAGCCTTGTGGTCCTTTAGTGTGGAGGCTGCCAAATACTGTGTAATCCTGTTGGTGCTCCTTGATATCTAAATTATCTCTTTCTGGCTTCTTGCAATATATTCTCCTTAGCTTGGAAGCTCTTTAATTTGGCAATTATATTTCTGGGGGTTGCCTTTTGATGATTTAATGTAGAGGCTGATCTATGGACTCTGTCACTGTCTCTTTTGCCCTCTTGTTCAAGAATATCAGGATAGTTTTCTTGGATAATTTCTTGTAATATGATGTAAATGTTTCTGTTTATTTCCACATTTTCCAGGTAGGCCTATGATTTTCAAATTGTTTCTCCTTAACCTGTTTTCAAAGTCTGTCATCTTCCCAATGAGGTAATTCATGTTTCCTTCTAATTTGTCATTCTTTTGACTTTGCTTTATTAATTCTTGCTGTCTTGTGAGATCATTAGCTTCTACTTGCCCAATTCTAGTTTTTAAGGACTGGTTTTCAGCTATGATCTTTTGATTTTCCTTTTTGGTTTGGTCTTTCCTGCTTTCATGGCTTCCAGTAGGTAATTTCTAGTCTTTAATTTGTTTATCATTTCATTTGATTTCTGGGCTTCTTTTTTTTAAGCTGTTATTTTCTTTTTGAACAGTTTCCAACTTTTCTTGTCAAGTTTCCTCTATCTTTCTCACATGGATCATAATCTCAAATCTGAGTTCCACTAGAGCTTGTGACCAATTTCCTTGGATTTTTTGGAAAGTGTAGATATGTTTGCTTGTTTTTCATCCTCTGCTGTCTCCTCTGTAGTCTGATGTTTTTCTCCATAGAAATTATCAAGGGCCAAGTTTGTTTTCTTTTTTTTTGGTAGTTGTAGATTGTTGTTCTTGGGATTTGGTGATCCTTCTATATTAGTTTTTTCTTTCCTTCCCGGTAAGAAGTCTGAGTGAAGAGGGTAGACAGGTCTTTGCATCAAGCTTCCAATATTGCCAAACTCCTTCCAACATTTAGTATTTTCTTTTGCTGTCATATGTCACACTATGCTAGGTGTAAGGTAGTACCTCAGAGTTGTTTTGATTTGCATTTCTCTAATCAGGAGGGATTTAGAACACTTTTTCATGTGATTATTGATAGTTTTGATTTCTTCATCTGAAAAATACCTATTCTTATCACTTGACCATGTCTATTGGGGAATGGCTTGATTTTTTGTAAATTTCACTTAGTTACTTATATATCAGAGAGGTTAAAGTTTGTCGGAGTTTTGTTATAAAATTTTCCCCCAGTTTGTTTCTTTCCTTCTAATATTGGTTGTATAGGGTTTTTTAAATCAGAAACTTTTTAATTTAGTATAATCAAATAATTTATTTTACATTTTGCAATGTTCTCTATCTCTTGCTTATTCTTAAGTTCCTTCCTTTCTCATAGGTCTGACAGGTATACTATTCTATGTTCACATTATTTATGATTTCACTTTTTTTATTTTAGTCATGTGAAGGGAGGGCCTAGCAGTACCAGATCTAAAACTGTACTACAAAACAGTAGTCATCAAAACAATTTGGTACTGGTTAAGAGACAAAAGGGAAGATCAGTAGAATAGACTTAGGGAAAATAACCTCAGCTAGAAAGTGTATGATAAACCAAAAAACTGAGCTTATGGGACAAAAATCAACTCTTTGACAAAAACTGCTGGGAAAATTGGAAAACAGTATGGGAGAGATTAGGTTTATATCAATGTCTCACACCCTACACCAAGATAAACTCAGAATGGGTGAATGATTTGAATATAAAGAAGGAAACTATAAGTAAATTAGGTGAACATAGAACATGTCAGATCTTTGGGAAAGGAAAGATTTTAAGACCAAGCAAGAGTTAGAAAAAAATTACAAAATGTAAAATAAATAATTTTGATTACATTAAATTAAAAAAGGTTCTGTACAAACAAAACCAATGCAAACAAGATTAGAAGGGAAGCCAAAAATTGGGAAAAAATATAACAAAAACCTCTGACAAAGGTTTGATTATTCAAATTTATAAGGAGCCAAATCAATCTTATCAAAAAAGCAAGCAATTCCCCAATTGATAAATGGGCAAGCAACATGAATGGGCAATTTTTAGATAAAGAAATCAAAACTATCAAAAAGCACAAGAAAAAAGTGTTCTAAATTTCTTATAATTAGAGAAATGCAAATCAAAACAACTCTGAGGTACCACTTCACACCTAGCAGATTGGCTAACATGACAGCAAAGGAAAGTGATAAATGTTGGAGCGGATGTGGCAAAATTAGGGCATTAATGAATTTCTGGGGGAGCTGTGAATTGATCCAACTATTCTGGATAGCAATTTGGAACTATTCCCAAAGGGCATTAAAAGACTTCCTGCCCTTTGATCCAGCCATACCACTGCTGGTTTTATACCCCAAAAAGATAATAGGGGAAAAGACTTGTACAAAAATATTTCTAGCCGCACTCTCTGTGGTGGCAAAACATAAGGGAATGTCCTTCAATTGGGGAATGGCTGAAGAATTTGTGGTATATGTTGGTGATGTAATACTATTGTGCTAAAATGAATAATGAACTGGAGGAATTCCATATGACCTGGAATGACCTCCAGGAATTAATGCAGAGTGAAAGGAGTAGAACCAGAAGAATGTTGTACACAGAGACTGATACACTGTGGTACAATAGAATGTAATGGACTTCTCTACTAGCAGAATTGCAATGATCCAGGATAATTATGAGGGACTTATAAGAAAGAACACTATCCACATTCAGAGGAAGAACTGTGGGAGCAGAAACACAGAAGAAAAACAACTGCTTGATCACATGGGTTGATGAGGATATGATTGGGGATATTGACTCTAAACCAATAATGGGTAAACTACTGCCCTGGCCAGATGTGGCCCCCTGAAATGTTCTATCCAGCCTCAACATCATTCCTAATCTGATGAATACAAGGAGTAGGATACGATACAATGAAACTTCGAAAGAGTTGCCTTAGAAACAGACTGACAGATGAGCATTTCCTTTCCTTTGGCCCCCTCTTTAAAAAGTTTGCCCATCACTGCTCTAGACACTCACCCTAATACAAATATCAATAATATGGAAATAAGTCTTGATCAATGATACATGTAAAACCCAGTGGAATTGTGCATCAGCTATGGAAGGGGTAGGGGGAGGGAGGAAAGAACATGAATCTTGTAACCATGGAAAAATATTCTAAATTAATTAAATAAAATATTCTAAAAATTAAAAAAAATCTAGATGTTTTGCCATTTAGTGCATAAATGTTTAGTAATGATATTACTTCATTGTTTTAGTATACTTTAGAAAAATGTAATTTCCTTCCTTATCTCTTTTAGTCAGATGAATTTCTACTTTGGCTCTGTCTGGTATCATGATACCTATTCCTGCTTTTTTTTTAATTTAGATAGTGCTTAATAAATTCTGCTCCAGGATTTTACTTTGAATCTGTGTGTGTTACCCTACCTCAAATGTGTTTCTTATAAACAGCATATCATAGTATTTTGGTTTTTAATCCACTCTTCTTTCTGATTCCATTTAACGGGTGAGTTCATCTCAGTCTTATGATTACTAACTGTGTATTTCCCTCCATCATATTATCCCCTTAGATCCTACTCTATTCATTTTCACTCTGTTCCTCCTAAGCAGTATTTTGCTTTATATCACCCCCCCATTTCCCCCTCCCTTCAATTATCCTCTCCTTTCTTTGTCTTGTTCCTCTTCAACTTCACTGTAGATTGATAGAATTCTATACTTCAGTGAGTATACTTGTTTTTCCCTCTCTCAATTAGTTACAATGAGATTAAAGTTTAAGCATTGCCTATCACCACCCTTATCCTCCCCTCTCTGTAATGATTTTTCACACCTCTTTATGTTACATAATTTACCCCATTCTATCTCTCCCTTCCCTTTTCTCTCAGTGCACCCCTCTCTTTCAGCCCATGATTGATTTTTTACATACCATTCATATACATACATATCTTTTCATACATACTTATCTTTCCATATCATCACATTTCCATATACACCATATCATCATAATCAGCTTACTTCTCCACTCTCTTTCTGATTATATTCTGAAGAGATATATATA
>NW_025398109.1:0-5161 GCF_016433145.1 Gracilinanus agilis | reverse complement strand
GGGGAGGGAGAAGGGGAAAGGGGGAGAGGGAGAGGGAGAGGGAGAGCTCTCAGTGCCTGGGCTGGGCCCTTTGAAAGTTACTCTTCAGCCTCCACTCTTGACACTGCCCTGCTGTAAGCCTGAAACTTTTGATCACTTGACCAAACACCCCTACCCCAGACCTCTGGCTTTTTCTAAACCCCAAATAACCTTGACTTCCTGACTTTGACAATCTGATTCTTTGGTCATCAACTTTGCTGCTGTCTAGTCCCTGATTTAGGCTATAAACCATCCATCCACTATCCCCTGCCTGACTACAGTCTATGTGGCATCACTCCCCATCCCTAGGGGGATTCAGGACATGTGGCATAATCTCAAGTACACCAGATGGAACTCCCAGCCTCCCCCAAAATATCCCACCTATTTACTAAGTCCCTGAGACCTTCTTGAGATTCATACTTAGACCTTTATACCTTTGATGTGGCAGCTAGATGGCTCAGTGGCTAAAGCTCCAGACCTCAAGTGAGGAAGCCCAAAATTCAAATTTTGTCTCAGACACTCTCTAGCTGGGTGACCCTGGGCAAGTCACTTACTGCCTAGCCCTTACTGCTCTTCTGCCTTGGAACTAATATTTCATATTGATTCTATGATGGAAGGTAAGGATTAAAAAAAAGAAAGAAAGAATCCAGTCCAGTTTCCTCACTTTATAGAGGAGGAAACAGGCTGAGAGAAAGAAAGCTAGGTACACAAGGCCAATGCAGCTAGGAAACAGAAGACCTGGGTCTAGAACTGAGAACTTTATTTTTTTAAACCCTTACCTTCCATCTTAGAATCAATACTGTGTACTAGCTCCAAGGCAGAAGCATGATAAGAACTAGACAATGGAGGTCAAGTGACTTGCCCAGGGTCACAAAGCTAGGAAGTGTCTGAGACCAGATTTGAACCCAGGATCTCCCATCTTTGGGCATGGCTCTCAATTCACTGAGCCACCCAGCTGCCCCCTAGAACTGAGTACTTTTATAAGACAAATTGCCCTTCTGCTATATTAAACACTTTCCTAGATGTTTATTTATTTAATATTTTTCATTTATTTATTTAATATTTATTGTAAGGGGGTTCTAAATTTTAAATCATTTAAACTTAACTAAGGCAAACAACTAACTAAATATACAAATATGGTACAGTGGATAGGCTTGAGTCAAGAAAACCCAACTTCAAACACTCATTAGGTCACTGTGTGCTCTTGGCCAAGTCACTTCACCCCATTTGTCTCAGTTTCCTCATCTATAACATGAGCAGGTGAAGATAACGGCAAAGCACTCCAGTATCTCTGCCAAGAAAACCCCAAATGGGGTCACCAAGGCATGCCTGAAATCACTCAACAACAGCAACCATGCAAACTAAAAAATAAAATCGTGAAATGCCCTTCTTTACGGTGGCTTATGCAACAATGAAAAGGTGCTGGACACCAAAGGTGCCGGCAAAAATGACATCTGTAGTCTGGGAAGGGAGAGAAGTGCTCTTGTCACTCTGTTTCTCAGTAGCTTAGAGCAGCCTCGGACTGAGCCTTGACTTCTCAGAAAGAGCAGCAAGCAGAACCCTGGGAATTCGGTTAAGAGATGGAGGGAAGGCGGGGCAGCTAAGTGGCTCAATGGTTTGAGAGCCAAGCCTGGAGTCGGAAGGTCCTGGGTTCAGATCTGGCCTCCGATTCTTCCTAGTTGTGTAATCCTGGGCAAGTCACTTAATTCCCATTGCTTAGTGTAAGACTAAAAATGAATATTCCAAGTATTTAAATTTTATAGGATTTAATAACAACAAAAGTGAGACAGAAAGGGGTTCCTTCAACTGACTGAGCAGAGCAAAGAACCAGAGACCCAGCAGCCTGCTGGGCTCCAGCCAAAGAAGGGGGGCAGCTGAGTAGCTCAGTGGATTGAGAGCCAGGCTTAGAGAGGGGAGGTCCTGGGTTCAAATCTGGCCTCAGACACTTCCCAGCTGTGTGACCCTGGGCAAGTCACTTGACCCCTATTGCCCACCCTTACCACTCTTCCACCTAGGAGCCAATACACAGAAGTTAAGGGTTTAAAAAGAAAAAGTCCCCAAAGCATGGGTTTCAGCAAATTTATAAACAAACCCATGCCAGGGCACAACACAAGGAAATCAGAGCAGGGAATCCCAGGAAGAGTCAAGAATGCTGGGAAATGAAGTCCCCAGGGTACACATTTTTAAAACACACACTAGCCCTTCCCTCTCTTCTGCCTTCCAACCTCTACTTAGTACTGATTCTAAGGTAAGGGTTTGAAGAGGAAAAATGAGATATTTGTAAAGGGTTTGTTGCTTCATAAATGTCCATTCCCTTCCTTTTCTCCCTGCTCATCTCAGCTCCCGCTGTCTACCGCTCACTTAATCAGAATAAAAAAATAATTACTGGTTGTGGTTTTATAACGCCATAACCATAACTCAGTTATAGTCGTGCCATCATGTAGCACAAAATAGTCCAGCTGGAAGACTATAAAGCAGAAAGCATTGCACAGAGGCGGCTTATGAATGCCATCGGAATTGGCCGGCCCTCATCATAGCCTTCCTCCCGAACCTCGGGACGATGCGGAGGGAGCTCCGGGTTCCAGCTCAGATCTACCGGGTGCTCCCAGGCTGGAAAGGTTGGGGATGGAGGCACGAACGAATGATTCCAAGCGGCGTATCGAAAGGCCAGCCCGAGCCGAGGGCCAAAGCAGCTCTCAGAGACCAACTACTGAGTCAGGGCTGAGGATTTTAGACCCTTTTTGGTAGAGGAAAAGCCCGTATCGATGAAATCTCTGGGCCTGAAGTGCTGGCCTGGAAGGGATAGAGAGACTCTGTGCCGAGGAAACAATGAAGCATCGGGGTGGATGCGGCTCCATCTTGACCACCCAGTCATGGCCCTCTAGTGTTTTCAGTTTAGGGATGCATAAAATATCAGCCTTTTCAAGAGGAAAGGACCAGACATAGGACACGTCTCTGTGCATCCTATAGCTTTGTGGGTTTTTTTTTTCAACCTTTACCTTCCATCTTAGAATCAATACCGTGTATTGGTCCAAGGCAGAAGAGTGGTAAGGGCTGGGCCATGGGGGTTAAGTGACTTGCCCAGGGTCACACAGCTAGGAAGTATCTGAGGTCACATTTGAACCCAGGACCTCCCATTTCTAGACTTGGCTCGCAATCCACTGAACCATCTAGCTGCCCTATTGCCATTATATTTTGCATTACTTTTTAGGTATAATGGCAGAAGGTCCTGGGTTCAAATCTGGCCTCAGATTCTTCCTAGTTGTGTGACCCTAGACAAGTCACTTAACCCCCATGGCCTAGTCCTTACCTCTCTTCTGCTTTGGAACCTATACTTAATATTGATTCTAAGGGGCAGCTGGGTAGCTCAGTAGATTGAGAGTCAGGCCTAGAGACTGGAAGTCCTAGGTTCAAATCTGGCCTCAGACACTTCCCAGCTGTGTGACCCTGGGCAAGTCACTTGACCCCCATTGCCCACTCTTACCACTTTTCCACCAAGGAGCCAATACACAGAAGTTAAGGGTTTAAAATATATATATATATATATGTAAATATATATATATATTCTAAGGTAAGGGTTTGAAGGAAAAAAATAAGATATCTGTAAAGCGTTTATTGCTTCATAAATGTTCATTTCCTTTTTGCTTTCACAATAGGTCAGGGAGAGAGAGCAAGAGGGAGAGAATCTAGAAATGGAAAAAATTGTTTTAATTATTAAAAAAAAAAAGAAAGAAATCACTTGCCAAAATCCTATAGGCAGGAAGCATCAAACTGAAGCCATAATAGATAATGTATACAGTCCATTTGTTTTTCATTGCTTCATTTTCAGCAACAGATTAGAATTTTGAACTGGAAATTGATTTGGGATTGATTTATGATTGATTTTGAGCTGAAAGGACCTTAAAAGTTAGAATCCAACCCTCGTCCTTTTTATGCTTAAGGAAATGGAGGTCTAAGATCCGATAGCTACTGTCGTGTTTTGTTTTGTTTTTTTGGTAAAGATATTTTATTTTACTAATGACATGGAATAACAAATTTCTCCAGCAGTTTTCTGAAGTTATATGACCCAAATCATCTCCCCCCCCCCTTCCCGGAGCTGGCAAGCAATTCAATCTGGGGTATACATATATCATCATATAAAATATATTGCCATATTGTTCCTATTTGTAAAAGAATAATTATATAGAACCAAAATCCCCAAAAACTAAAGCGAAAAATCGTGTGCTTTGATCTGCATTCGCACTCCACTCTTTGCCATAAATCCCTCAGAATTGTCCTGGATCATCTTATTGCTGAGAGTAGCTGAGTCTTTCACTAACCAGTAAGTGTCTGAGATGTGATTCGAACCCAGGTCTTCTGTCCCCAAGGCTGGTGCCACTATATCATTCTGTCTCATGCCTAGTCACTACAGACTGATAAGCAATGAATTCTGGGTGGAGCCCACAGAGCCTCTATCAAGTTTCTCCTTTCCTAAACTGGACCAAAAAACACCCAGCGGAAGCAATCTCCTGGCCTGTCCCCCATTAGCCTGGGCAGCAGGTGGCAGCATTGGCCCCAGAACTCCTCAGCTGGGCTTCCACCACCCTGGGCCTCCCTCCTGCTCCCCAGGGCTGCTCCCTTCCTGGCAGCTGGCTTGGAAAAACAAAAATACAAACAACTAATGCCTCTAGGTGGAGAGGATGGGTGACGGTGCAGGGACCCCGGGCAGTTTTCAGGAAAACATTTACTACATTTGGGCACCAGGAGGGAGGAAGAAAGAAAAAGGGAAGAACCCCAAACCCTTCAAGCACTCTCAAAGGCATGTCCTGTTGAGCCAGGTCATCAGAGAGTATTCTGTTCCTCCCCAGGCAAACCTCAAAGTCAGTCATCAACACTCTTCTGGCACTTCAGCTCCCAGTCAACTGCCTCAGTTTCCTATTCTGTTAAACAGGACATTTCAGAGTTAACTCCCTCTAGCTCTTTGAATTCTAACAGTGGATAGAATTCTGGCTTTTCAATTAGGAAAACTAGGGTTTAAATCCTGCCTCAAACACATATTAGTTGTGGGACCCTGGACAAGTCACTTACCTTCTACCTCCATTTCCTTATTTGTAAAATGGGGAAAATAGCACCCACCTCCTACATTATATATATTATATATATA
>NW_025398108.1:0-3499 GCF_016433145.1 Gracilinanus agilis | reverse complement strand
AGGAGGAGGAGGAGGAGGAGGAGGAGGAGTGCCATGGGAACTGACAGTCTGGACCACATCCTAGACATGAAGGAATCCTGCTTGGGCTTCAGTGGGCCCACCTACCTGCTGTGGTCACCACCCTGGCTCTCCCATCTGGCCTAAAGCATTGAAAGGTGGGCCAGAGAAGAGAAAAGGGATTCAGATCAGAGAGGACTTCTGAGTGAATTCCAGAAGAACCCATTCTCTGGGGTGAAAAGCTTCCAGGCAAGCTGACTCTGGAGATAACCTCTGGAAGAAGTGATGGAGGGGAAGGAAGGGCAGGGAGAACTAAACTAGAGAAAGAGCTGTACATTCACATCAAGGACCAGGCTTGACCCTGAAGGCTCCAGAAACTTTTTAACTTTCCCCTTTGCTTTTTCAAACCCCATAATTGGCTTTATTTATTTAGCGTTTCAGGTTCACAAAGTGCTTTATATACATTATGTCACCAAAATGCTTCTTACTGACATAAAGAGTGCTCTGGGGTAAAGTAAATGCCCAGATTCCCAAAGAATTTAAGTGTTTGAGCCAGGATTCATTATAGGTGTTTGGACTTGAAGAAGTCTCCCTGCCTCAATCGTCCCTGAGTTGTTTTTCAGTTATATCTGACTCTTTGTGACCCCCATTTAGGGGTTTTCTTGACCAAAATACTGGAGTATCTTGCCATTTCCTTCTCTGGTTCATTTTATAGATGAGGAAACTGAGTCAAGCAGAGTTAAGTGATTTGCCCAGTGTCACACAGCTTGTCTGAGGCTGGATTTGGACTCGGGAAAATGAGTCTTCCCAATTCCAAGGTCTGGGATGGAGCCACAGAGCCACCTCGCTCCCCTTCTTCCTGGCAGGCTCTTGGATAAGTCTTGGCCGTGCTTGCCTTTGCCTCTCCATACCCTCACCCACAGAGGCTCTCTCTTTTGCCTTGATTTAGACCAAGAGGACAGCATCCCACAGTTAACATCTGTGTGTCTCCACACAAGCCCCTGCTAGTGCTGAAAATGAAAAGTACGATTTGGCTTCTTGCCAATGGAGTAAGCGTCCTGGTTATTTGAAGCCAGGCCTCCCTCTAAATGGGTCCCTCTTGATTATCAGACTTGAGCTCTTCATCACAGTAATTCAGTGGTAGACAGACTCCGTCCCACATTGTCTATCCATCAGAACTCTGTACGACTGACCATTCAGCCAGTGGCATCAGCCAGGGGGCTGTGCAAGAGGACTGTGGATGAATAGACCCATTTGTCTGGAGAGGCTGGAGCAAGGGACTTCTGAAGGAACATGGTGGAAGAGGGCCAGGCCTGGAGTCTGGGGGATCTGGGTTCAAATCTAGCCTCAGACATTTCCTAGCTCTGTGACCCTGGGCAAGTCATTTAATCCCCATTGCCTAGCCCTTACTGTTCTGTCTTGGAACTAATGTACAATATTGATTCTAAGATGGAAGGGAGGGGTATTTAAAAAATTTAAAAAAATTTTAAGTTTATTGTGTAACACTTTTTTTTAAGAAGCCCAGGGTTAAATATTTACCAGCATTCCCCCTGCTTATATGTATATATTTGTACATAGATCTTCTGGAGGCATTATGGTATATTGTGAGCACTAAATCGTACATGTTACCCACATATGATTTTGGAATAATTTTCTGTGTGGGATAATTTATATCGTTTGTTATTTTGAATCATGAATTATTAAGAGTTGGCTGTGTAAACAAACGGGCCAAGTGTCTTCAATACTTACTTCCATAGTTCCGCAGTCTCAGCAGCATGGGTGCCCTTTATAATGGGGAAAATCATAACCCAAACAAAGGATGATAATGGTCACAAACAGTGGGAAAACAGGACTTAGGACGTTTTGAAACCTAAAGGTAACTCGGGTTCCCCTGGCATTAGAGATACGGTGATGTTTATGGAGGTGGGAGAGGGTGGGGAGAGAAGGCATGTCTGAAACCCTACATTTCATCTGTGAAGAATTCCCAGCATGATGACTCCCTTTCCTGACACAGATCTGTAAGTTAGAGTCTTCCAGAGCTGCCTGGGGTCGCTGAGAGTCTCTCATTTCTGGGTGGTCACACAGATCGTATGTGACAGCAGCAGGACTTACACTCAAATTTTCTGGACCCTGAGGCTGGCCATCCTTCTTCTTCTTCTTCTTCTTCTTTTTTTTTAATGGGCTGCCTTTCAAGATAAATTCGGGGAGATAGTATTTCCAGTTCATTAATGCAAATATACTATTTTAGGCCAAATCTCTTTTAATTCCATTGAGGGGGATCTACAGGGCTGGGAAAGTTATACTCTCTTTTGACATGCCTGAAGATCAGCTCCTCATCTGAGCTTAAAGAAGAGAAGAGACGATAGGAGAGAGGGAGGGGAAAGAATCAATCAATACTCAATAGCTTGAGTTCTGAAATTGGTCTAGAATAGATAAACAGAAAGCTTCCCTGGGAGACCTGGGGTTTGGGGTATATGTGTTCTAAGTCCGGGCATTTGTCCAGCTCTTGCTGCTGTCAGCTGTGTCTCTTTGGGGGAAGAGGAGGAGGAGGAGGAGGGATTCTAGGGCGGCTTTCTTAGTGCCGTCCTCGCGCTGGCCTTGCACACAGGGCAGTAATCAGAACTGACAACATAGGGGCTCTGGTGTGAGCACCATCACCACTAAATGTCCAGGCCCTCAGCAGCCTTTAAATGTAGTTTAAACAAATCCTGGCCTGTGGGGACGTGCAGTCCTCCAGGAATCTCCTCAAATGCCCCTGACAGTCCAAGGTGCCAGAGGGGAATAGCTGTTTCCTGACATCTTCTCTCCAATCCTCATGGGAACCCAAATAGGAGGAGGCATCCCCTCTATAAGGTTCTCTGGGTTCTTTCCAAAGGCACCCTTTCCTTCTCCATGGCCCTCATCCCACTCTTTGTTCCCCATTTGCCTCAGTTTTCTCATCTGTAAAATGAGTTGGATAAGGAAATAGCAAACCTCTCTAGTGTCTTTGCCAAGAAAACCCCAAATGGGCAGTATTGGTGACCATGGGATCATGAAGAGTTGGACACAACTGAATGACTAAACAATAACAACAATACTGTTATGCTGCCATTGTTTTAGAGGGAAGAAATGCAATGGGGCTAAGCAATGAACAATCCCTTGATCTGTGGTTCTCCGTGGTTACCTCCGGCCTATTTCTCATTGCCTGTCACCATCCTCATCCTCTCCTCCACTGTAATAATTTTTCACACCTCTTTATGTTACATAATTTACCCCATTCCATCTCTCCCTTCCCTTTTCTCTTAGTGCAACCCTTTTTTTCACCCCTTGATTTTTTAAATATATCATCATAATCAGCTTACTTCCCCACTCTCTGTTTAAGTATAATCCTTCTAACTGCTCTACAATAATAAAAATATTAAAGAGTTGTAAACATCCTCTTTCCATGTAGGAATACATACAATTTGACCTTATTGGGTCCCTTAAATTTTCTCTTTCTTATTTACCTTTTTAGGCTTCTCTT
>NW_025398107.1:0-5875 GCF_016433145.1 Gracilinanus agilis | reverse complement strand
TATATATATATATGCATGTGCACCCTTATATTAACTGATTCAGAATAAAGTAGGTAAAACCAGGAAAACAATATAGAAGACCTACAACAATGTAAATGGAAAGAGCATGGTAGCTAACACCTCCTTGAAATTGGATTATTATTGTTTGGCCTAGAAAAAGAGAAGAAAAACTGTCTTATACACTTCTTTTCAGAGGTGGATGACCATATGTATGGAATATTACTGTCACACTCATTTATTATGTTGTTTAATTTTGCTCATCTTTTTTTCTTCCACTTTTATTTTTATAAAGAATTACTCTCTGGGGTGGGATATTTGGGGGAATAAAGGCAATATAAAAATAGAAGCTATCTGCAAAATGTTTTAAAGTGAAAGAAAAAGAGAATTATATATAATGCCATGCACTGCTGATATGTAAAGGTTTTTAAAGTGATCATTAAATAACAAAATAACTCCTGATTTCATTTTGTTTTTTCATGTATTTAAAAAATTGTTCTAGATGTTATCTTCTTTCTTTCTTCCTGTCTCTATTACTGCCTGCTAACTCCTCTCACCCTCCATAAAAGCCTTCTTTTATTAAAAAAATGCATTCAGTGGAACAAAAGAACTCGATGTATTGTCCATGACTGGAAATGTATTTCTCATTCTGATCTCTAGTCCGTAACTTCTCTGCCAAGAGGCAGGGTGTATGTATGTATACATTATCATCAGTCTCCTGAAGTCAGCATTGATCAGAGTCTTGGTGGTAGAAGTGAATTGTTTTGAACTTATTTTGAACTTTTTTTGACCCTTTTATCTTAGAATTGATACTGTGAATTGGTTCCAAGGAAGAAGAACAATAAGGGCTAGGCAATCGGTGACTTGCCCAGGGTCATACAGCTAGGAAGTGTCTAAGGACAAATTTGAACCCAGAACTTTCCATCTCTAGGCCTAACTCTCAAACCACTGAGCTACCTAGCTGTCCCCTAGAAATAATATTTTAAAGAACTCAGTTATCGTTATGTTTTTGATTGATCCAAGAGACAGACGAATAATATATTTATTTAAAACTCTTACTTTCTGTCTTAGAATCAATACCATGTGTTGGTTCCAAGGCAGAAGAGCAGTAAGGGCTAGGCAACGGAGGTGAAATGACTTGCCCAGGGTCACACAGCTAGGAAGTGTCTGAGGTCAGATTTAAACCCAGGATCTCCTATCTCTGAGCCTGGATCTTAATCCACCGAGCCACCCAGCTGCCCTCAGTTGAACAATGTAAAAGTCCTTTTAGGTACTTTATAAGTATGGACTCCTACTGAGATGTTCATTACTTGGGGTTATTTTCTTCAATACTTTTTTTTTGACCCTTTTTTATTTTAACTTTTTTTTGTGTGTTTCCAATAGCAAGGCATCTTATGATATTCCACCCTGAGCTGAAGAGATCTGTTATCAAGTGAAGTGTGGCATTTCTTTGAGGGAAAGTCATAGAAAAAGTCCCCATAAAGATTTCTGAAGTAGACTGCTAGGTCCTTGAGGGCAGGGACCAGGGCCCATACAAATTCATATCCTCTTCAGCATCTGGCACAGCAATATCTTTAAAAAAAAGTAAACACTCAACAAGTATTTGCTAAATTATGAATGGAGAAGGGAAGGAAGAAATGATTCCACAGGAGGATGTTTTCCTAGCCTGTGGTAGGCCCGAGGACAAGAAGAGCACATTTTGGAAGTGATGCTGTCCAAGGTACTTCATTAGGACAGTACTGTAGATCCTGCTTAATTTTCAGTGTGCATTTTGCCAGATGGTACAAAACCCGAATTTAAAGGCATGTTCTTTTCTGTGACTTCACAAAAATCTGCTGTGTCTACTAGAAAAGCATTAGTTGAGCTAGTCAGATTTTGACGGCATTGTAATTTATGCCAATTGAAAGTCTGAATTAGCATCAGTGAGCTACCACTAAGTGCTAAGGTCAGTTGTGCATTTCATACTTCAGCTGCAAAGGCAGGATTTTATTGCTTTTCCTAGCCATGCTGCAGTGGGAAAGGTTCGTTATTATGCCACAGACAATTAATTGAGGTACATTACCTAGAAACTTAAAAAGGTCACCCGCAGAACATAATCGACATCTCATAACCCCTATTACTGATTACTGGAATGCAAATTGGTACTTTCCCTGTTTCCTCTGAGTAGCATAACTCTTTTTTAGTCTTGAATTATATTTCCATTTGCTTACACTCTTTAAGCTTAAATGCTTAATTTACTCTTTTCAAGTGTCAATCTAACTTCTAAAGACCATACATCCCCATTTCTTTAAATGCCATCATGTTGAAATTATATTTGTTATATACACAGATATGGGAGACACACGATGAATAGAAATATAATGTTTTATTTCAATTAACCTCTTTTCCCATATGTAATAACATGCTTTTGCATATGAACCTATCCAAGGGAAAAAAAAGATTTAGACACAAAGATATATCCCAAGGGAATAGGGTAATGGGATGCTTAAGAAGAGAACTACTTAAAGAAATTGTAGATAACATAAGACAAAAATTGAGACTTGTTTTTCCTGGATTTTGAGTTCTTTTTGATTCCTCAGGTGCCTTATTTTTCATCTTTGTATTCTTTCTACTTGGTACATTACCTTATATAGTAGTCATGTGACAAAATATTTGTTGAATGAAATTAAACTATCCCATTCCTTTGGTCACATAATTTGTGTATCTTTTCCACCTGGATGGCAACTTTACAATTTACATCCATGACTCAGAACATAAAATAAACCTGATTCTTTCCATTCTACATGAGAAGGTATATCTATGTAGCAAAAGGGACAATATCCTGGCTGTCTTATTGGTTCTAAAAGGCAAGACTGCCTGATTCTGGTTGATTGGTCTCCTTCCAGCTTCAAGAGACATAGTGATACATACCATGGACCCCAGAGAAGGAGAGAATCCACCCTCTGTTAAGCTCACTGAAACAGAGAATTATAGAGATTATATATGGTCAAGTAGAGAAGTGCTCAGTCACACACCCTATAGGTGTTCGAGAAATTCGGATTTTCTTTAACTGCCCTTTAAAAATCTCTTTCCAAAGAGAGAAAGGGATGAGAATCTTGAAGTAGACATCAGAATAAAGTAAGTGTATAGCTAAAGAGCCTAGATAACCTCTGAAAAAATCAGGACTTTTGATCAAGTAGGGAAAGATTATTTCAAGAGATCTCATAACGCACACTTTCAGGTTAGGTCCATAAGGATACAACTACCCTAGGTCTAAGGTTCTCTGGAGATCCCATACTTCTAAAACAATGGCTCATGAATACTGAATGATGGGATTACTTTCTTTTTTTTTTTTTGAGTGAAAAATAGTATTCTTTGATCTGCATTCCTACTTTATCAGTTCTTTCTTTGGAAATGGATAGCATTCTTTGTCATAAATCCTTCATAACTGTCCTGGATCTTTTTATTGCTGAAAAGTAGCTAAGCCTTTCACAACTGATCATCATACAATATTGCTATTACTGTTTACACTGTCCTGGTTCAGCTTATTTCACTCTACATCAGTTCATGTAGGTCTTTCCAGCTTTTTCTGAAATCATCTTGCTCATTGTTTCTTAAAACACAATAGTATTCCATCACCATCATATACAACAGTTTATTCAGTCATTCCCCAATTGATGAATATTCCCTCAGTTTCCAATTCTTTGCCACCACAAAGAGAGCTGCTAGAAGTATTTTTTTACAAAGTAGGTCTTCCCCCCAACCTTTTTAACTCTCTGGAATATAAAACTAATAGTGGTATTAATGGTTCAAAAGGTGTGCACAGTTTTATAGCCCTTTGGGATAGTTCCAAATTGTCCTCCAGATTGGTTGGTTAGATCAGTTCACTACTCCATTAATGATGTATTTATGTTTCAGTTTTGCCACATCCCCTCCAACATTTATCATTTTCCTTTACTATTATATTGACCAATCTGATCTGTGTGAGGTGGTACTTCAGAATTGTTTTAATTTGCATTTCTTTAATCAATAGTGATTTAGAACATTTTTTCATATGATTATTGATAGCTTTGATTTTTGTCATCTGAAAACTGTTGTTCGTATTCTTTGATCATTTGTCAATTGGGAAATGACTTGTGCTCTTATAAATTTGATTCAATTCTCTATATATTTTAGAAATGAAGCCTTTATCAGAGAAATTTCCTGTAAATCCCCCCCCAAGCTTTTTATTACTTCCCTTCTAATCTGGGTTATGCTGGTTTTGTTTTTACAAAACCTTTTTCATTTAATATAATCAAAATTATTCATTTTCCAGCTTATAATATTCTCTTTCTCTTGTTTGGTCATAAATGCTTCCCTTCTCCATGACACATAAACTACTCTGTATTCTCCTAATTTGCTTATGGTATCACCCTTTATATCGAAATCATATACTCATTTTGACCTTATTTTGGTATATAAGGTGTGAAATATTGATCTATACCAGTGATGGCAAACCTATGGCACATATGCTAAAAAGGGCATGTAGAGCCCTCTCTGTGGGCACACTTGCCATCACCCTCCAGAATGCATTACTAGAAAGTCAGAGGCACTTGGGGTGGAGCTGTCCCCCTTCCACTCTCCATGTGCCTGAGGACATTCCTCACTTCCCCTGCCACTCTGCCCAGCAGCCCAATGGGAGCACTTTCTTTCTCACCTGTCTGGGGTAAGGCACTGGGCGGGTTTTCACATGCTGCATGAGGGTGAGGTACAGATGGTAGCCTGTTGAGTCTGTAGGGAAGGTGATTTCCATGATGGGGTTGGAGAGGAGCTAGGTGTGAGGGGAGCATAGCTCACAGCATGGCACATAGCTGGAGGGGAGTAGAACTGGAGTGGAACAGAGAGCTTAGGCCATTCCCCTCCCCCTCTCCACACATGCCTCTCATTACCTGCCTCTCTGCCCAGCAGCCCAATGAAAGCACTTCTTCCCTCCCCTGTTTGGCATAAAGGAGGTGGCAAAGTGGGAGGAGTGGCGCACAACATTTGGTCTGGGGGGGAGGCAGGCCACAGCACTCTGTCTCTAAAAGGTTTGCCATCACTGGTTTATACCTAGTTTCTGTGATTCTGTTTTCCAGTTTTCCCAGCAATTTTTGTCAAATAGTGAGTTCTTATTGCAAAAACTGGTGTCTTTGGGTTTATCAAACACTAGATTGCTATGGTCATTTACCCCTGTCTATTGTGTATCTAATTTATTCCTTGATCTGTCATTCTATTTCTTAGCCAGTACAAGATTGTTTTGATGATTATTGTTTTATAATACTGTTTGAGATCTGGTACTGCTAGGTTACCACCTTTCACAATTTTTTTATTAATTCCCTTGATATTCTTGACCTTTTGTTCTTCCTGATAATTTTTATTATTTTTTCTAGTTCTATAGAATAATATTTTGGTAGTTTGATTGGTATGGTACTGAATGAGTAAATTAATTTAAGTAGAATTGTCATTTTATATTAGCTTGGCCTACTGATGAGCAATTACTATTTTTACAGTTGTTTAAATATGACTATTTGTGTGAAAATTGTTTTGTTATTGTGTTCATATAATTCCTGTGTTCGTCTTGGTAAGTTATACTCCCAGGTATTTTATATTGTCTAGCATGATTTTAAATGGATTTTCTCTTTCTGTCATAGTGCTAGACTTTGTTGGCAATATGTAGAGATGCTGACAACTTAGGTGGGTTTAATTGGGTTTACTTTGGACACACAGTCAATTGACACAATTAGCTCAAAGTAAAGGCATTTACTGAAATGTTACATCCTGGATATTATTAAAAAATACTTGCCCCATAAATCTGAGGTGCTCTCTCCCACTGAAAAATACAGTATCTGGAAGAAGCCTGGGCATATAGAGAGGATAGATT
>NW_025398106.1:0-12930 GCF_016433145.1 Gracilinanus agilis | reverse complement strand
TATATATCTTTTCTACTACTAAGAATATTTTTGATAATTAAGGAAATCCTCTTTCCATGTAGACATATAAACATTTTAACCTTAATTATTCCCCTACATTTTCTCTTTATTATTTACCTTTTTGGGTGTCTCTTGTGTCTCATGTTTGGACTTCAGATTTTTTTTTAGTTCTGATTCATTCCTCAGGAGTGCTTTGAAATCATTGATTGATTGATTGACCATTTTTCTCTGAAAGAATATACTCAGTTTTGCTGGATAGCTGACTCTGGGTTATAAACCAAACTCTTTTGCCATCCTGAATATCATATAACATGCCTTTCAGTCCTTTAATGTAGAAGCTGCCAAGTCCTCTGTGATCCTTTTTGTAGCTCCATGTTATTTGAATGGTTTCTTTCTGGCTACTTGAAGTATTTTTCCTTGGCTCTTGAATTTTAACTATTACATTCCTGGAAACTGTCATTTGAGGATTTATTTCTGGAGGCAATTTGTGAATTCTTTCTATTTTAATTTTTTCTTGTTTGAGGACATTTGGGCAGTTTTCTTTGATAATTTCTTGTAGTGTGATGTCTAAGGTTTTTTCTTGATCATGTTTCAGGTAGTCCAATCATTCTCAAATTGTCTCTCCTAGATCTATTTTCTAGGTCATTTATTTTTTCAATAAATTATTTCATGTTTTCCTTTGGTTTTTTTTTTCATTCCTTTGATTCTGCTTCATTGTTTCTTGATTTCTCATAAAATCATTAGTTTCTACATGGTCAATTCTGATTTTTTAGATCTAATTTTCTTCTGCCAGTTTTTAGTTTTTTTTTCAATTGACCCATTTTTTCTTGTATCACTTTCCTTTCTCCTTGCATCACTTTCATTTCTCTTCCCCACTTCTCCTCTGCCTCTTTTAATTGGTTTTTGAGGTCTTCAAGAATTTGTGTTAAGTCCATTTTTTTTCTTTTGGACTTTGCATTTGTTTCCTTTGCTTTTGCTGTCCCCTTCTGTGTCTATACCTTGATCTTTGTCTCCATAAAAAGTTCTTTAGAATTAGGTGTTTTTTGTTGTTTGCTCATTTTTCCTATATAGGTAGGCTCTGTCTGCTGGGAAGTTGGGATACCCTCTTAAACTTCAGTCATTCCTTGATGATATTTTCAGCTTATTTTCTGGGTTGTTACGAGTTTACCAGATGGTCTGAGGGCTGAGGATTCTGAGAGCCCCCTTCCCCCTGCTGATTAAATTGCCCTTTGAGATGCTGGTAGCTTAAAAACTTTGATGTGGACGTGGTTGGGGATGTAGACCCCAAACAACCACAACAATGCAACTATCAATAATATGTAAATAAATCTTGATTGATCACACATGTTATAACCAGTGGAAATGTGTGTTGGATATGAGGGGGAGGTGAAGGGGAAAATAAAAGCAAGAATCATGTAACCATGGAAAATTTTTCTAATTACATATTTAAATCTAAAAAAAACCTTTCCTCAGGCTTAGGTGTAAGATTTTAATCTCACTCTGAACTCGATCAGGTCAGGGACTGATCAAATTATAGCCCCAGGCTTAGGCTTACAGTTTTTGTCTCAGCGTGTTTTTGATTCATTCGATCAAGCACACCCTTGATTGCCCTGTCCTGAAGGTCTATCCTTAGTTCTGGGTAAAGGATGGGGGGGGGAAGGGGTAGTGGGGCTTCCCCCTGAGAACTGTGTCCTTACCACAAACCATGGATTATATCTTAATCCCCAGCCCAGACTGGGATTCCTGACTTCTCTGGGCCCACAATTGAGTCCCCTCCAAACTTCTCCATAGGTTTCAAGTGGTGTGAGTTGGCTTAGACTACTATTTGCCCAGGGAGGCTCTCAGAGTCTGAATATTAATTTGGGATTAAGTTTGGAACCTGTGACAGTAGATCTGGAGTGAGTGGTTGTAGTTTGCTCTTCACTCCTTGTTATAGCCTTTCCTGGCTCTGTTCCCCTCTCACCTTAGTTCCCCAGATGGTCTCTGCCTACCTTTTGGGTTTTTTCTTTTCTTTGAAGATGTTTCACTCTCTCCTTGTTGGTTCTTTCACTCCTGTATTTGTTTTGTGGTAATATTTTACTCTTGGTTGGAGAGGATTTTTGTGGTGACATTGGGCTGCTGCTCTAGCCTCCATTTTGGCTCCATCCCAGGAAGTCCCTTATCTCTTTAATCAAATCTATTTTTACTTTAGCTTTGTCTGAGATCATGATTGCTAGTCCTGCCTTCTTTGTCTCAGTTGCAGCCCAGTAAACTGCTGTAGCCTCTTAACTTTACCCTGTGTATGTCTACCTGCCTCAAGTATGTTTCTTGTAGACAATATATGGTAGGATTCTGGTTTTTAATCCAATCTGCTATCAGTTTCCATTTTATGAGTGAGTTCTTCCTATTCACGTTGAGTTACAATTACCATCTGTGTATTCCCCTCCATTTTGACCTCCACCTTTAATCCTACCTTTTCTCTTATTCCTCTTACTCTCTCCTCTAGCATTTCACTTTTAGTCAGTCTCTTCCCTTTCCCCCTCCCTTATATTACTCCCCTTCCTGCCCCTCCATTCTTATTACTCCCCTCTTATTAGAGGGCCTTTCAATGCCCCCCCAACCTCTCCCTCTTTTGCATTGCTCCCCTCCACACCACCCTGTTTCTTATTAACCTTCTACTTCTCTATTTGTCAAGATATAATTCTCTGCCCCAATGGATCTGAGTGTTCTTCCCTCTCTGGGTCAGGTCCAATGAGTATAAGATTTAACTATTACCCGATGCCAACCTCTTCCTCCCTTCCATTATGTTGGTCTTCTTATCCACTCCCACCATGTGTGCTTCTTTACGAAATATATTTTAACCTCTTTTACTTTTTCTATTTCTCTTAATATTATCCTCTTTTTCACTCCTAGTTTTTTATATATTTTTGATATATCATCCTATACAGTTTACCACTATACCCTCTATGTATACTTCTTCTAGCTACTATGATGATGATAATTTTAAGAGTTCTAGATATCATCTTTTTACATAGAAATACATGTCATTTGACCTTATTGAGTCCCTTAATTTTTTTCTTCCTTATTTACCTTTTTTGATTTTCTTGTGTTCTATATTTGGGCATCAAATTTCATGTTAAATCTGTTTTTTTTCAGGAATGCTTGGAAATCTTCTCTTTTATTAAATGACCATACTTCCTCTTTAAAGAATATAATCATTTTTGCTGGGTAGATGATTCTTGGTTGTAGACCCAGTTCTCTTGCCTTCTGGAATATTATATTCCATGCCTTCTAGTCCTTCAGCCAGGTTCTGTGTAATCCTGACTGGGGTTCTGTGCTACCTGAATTGTTCCTTTCTAGCAGTTTGTTGCATTTTCTCCTTGGTCTGGAAGTTCTTGAACTTGGCTATAAAATTCCTGGGCATTGTCATTTGGGGATTTGATGCAGGAAGTGATCTGTGGATTCTTTCTATCTCTATTTTACCCTCTTGTTCAATAATATCAGGACAGGTTTTTTTTTTGATAATTTCTTTTAGAATGATGTATAGGCTTTTCCTTTGGTCATGATTTTCAAGTAATTTAATAATTCTTAAATTGCCTTTCCTGGATCTATTTTCCAGGCCAGTTCAGTGAGGTATCTCATCTCATTTAAAATTTTTTTTATTCTTTTGATTTTGTATTATTGCTTCTTGTTTTGTGAAGTCATTAGTTTCTAAATGTTCAATTCTAGTTTTTACAGACTGAAATTCTTCCACAACCTTTTGATTTTCCATTTCTTTTTGGTCCGTTCTTCCTTTTAAGTCATTTTTCTCCTCTTCCATTCTAATTTTTCATTTTCTTGCAGGTCAATTCTGGCTTTCAATGCCTGTGCCTGTTTCTAGATGACTTATTTTTTGCTTTTTAGGCTATTATTTTTATTTTGCCACTTTTCTTCAGCCTGTCTTTTTTTTAATTTTTAATTTGATTTTTAAATTCTTTTTTGAGCTTCTGTAGAGCCTGCATTCAGCTCACTGAATTCTTTGAGGCTTTGCTTGATGTTCCCTGATTCTCAACCTCTTCCCTTTGACCCTTACTCCCATAGAAGCTTTCGATTGTGACTTTTTTCTTTTTCTCTTGTTTACTTATTTTATTTACTTTTATTTGTTTGTTTTTCTCACCTTATGGAGTATTAGCTTACCCCTCTACTAGTTTTCTGCACCAGAGTGTTTGAGCCCTGAGGTCGAATCTTTTCTTTTCTGAATCTTCTACTGGTATATTAGATTGGACCAGCTTGGCTTGCAGTAGCCTGCCCTGGGGCTAATTCTTCACTGTGCTTTACCTGGGGCTCACTCAGACTTCCAGGTCTGATTGCAGATCTCAGTGATATGGGTGGGGGATGGTGTAACTCCCTACAGTACCCCCAAGTTCCTCTCTACCAGCTGCTACCTGGCTCTTGTGTAATGAGTCAGAGACAAACCCTCTTTCTTTCAGAGCTATAGTCTCTGGACACTCACAGACTGCCAGTCTGATCTGATCACACAGATTGCCAGTGATGGGTGGGGTGGGGTAGTCAGCCTGCCCTTCTGCCCTTTATCCCATGAAAATAGCCTCTCTGTTCTCACCTTTTAAGATGTTTTCCATAGGAGAGTCCCATGTCCTCCTTTTCTTGTTGGATTCGGGTTGTCTTTGAAGCATGTTGTAAATATTGGTATGGAAGGATTGTCGCAGAGGGGTCAAGCTTTTGATGCTCCTAAGTTGCCATCTTAGCTCCACCTAGGCATTGAATTTAAAAAGGATTGGTAAATGCTTCCTGTGTAAGATGGGATTTGAAGAAAGCAAGGAAGCCAGTAGGTAGAAATGAAGAAAGAGAGGGTTCTAGGCATGAGGGACAGTCAAAGAAAGTGCCCAGAGCTGAGAGATGGAGTGCCTTATTAATGGAACACAAAGGAGGCCCATGTCATTGGGTAAAATAGTATGTGGTGAGGAGTAAAGTATAAGAAGTCTGGAAAGGTAGGGGATTACTAGATTATAAAGGAATTTGAATGCCAAAAGAGGAGTTTTTTATTTGATCCTAGAGACAAAAGGGAGACATTGGAGTTTATTGAGGAAGATAGTGACATGATCAGACTGGTGCTTTAGGAAGATCACTAGGGTCACTGAATGGAACATGGATTGGAGTGGGGTGTGACTTACAGGCAAAACCATCAGGTTATTTCAGTAGTCAAGGTGTGATGTGATGAGAGCCTGAACCAAGGTAGTGGCAGTGGCAGAAGAGGTAAGGGAGTATTCAAGTGATGCCCCAAAGGTGAAATCAATAGGTTGGACACGGGGTGTGAGAGAGTCAAAGAGGATACCTAAGGAAATGGGAAGATTGTGTTAGCACAGAGTCCAGTGATGGTGAACCTTTTGTGGGGGCGGGGGTGATATGAGAAATGTTCACAGGTGCCTGTGGAGAGGGGGATGTGAGCAGCCCTGCCTCTCATCCCTCCAGCTTTCTAGTAACAAAATCTGGTGAACTCTGTACTGGGGTGACAGCTCTCATGTTCACAGAGAGGACTCTGAGTGCTCCCTCTGTCACACATGCCACCATGGTTTGTTTGCCACCATGGACCTAGACCATAGTAAGTTTAGAAGGGGAGGGTTAGGGTAAAGATATTGAGTGTGGACATGTTGAGTTTAAGATGTGCACTGGACATCCTGTTTGAGATCTTAAAAGCCATTGCAACTGTGAGACTGGAGTTCAGCAGAGACTTTAGAGCAGGATAGGAAGATTTAAGAATCATTAGCATAGAGATGGAGTGAAATCCATGGGAGCTGATGAGATTACCAAGTGAAGTAGTATAGAAGGAAAAGAGGGCCCAGGACAGAATTTTGTGGGATACTTATGGTTAGAGGGCATGATCTGGATGAGGATCCAGCAAAGGAGACTGAAAAGGATAGGTTTGATAGGTCAGAGGACATCAAAGTATGTAGTATCCTCAAAACCTGAAGAGAAAGACCATATAGAATAGCTTTAAAATGGGGGGGGGAAATAATTTCAGAGAGAGTAAAATAAAAGAACATTGTTAGCACTGAAAAGTGATTATCAATTGTATACCTATCATTTAACAATTGAATACCATTATCTCATTTTCTGTTTGAATATTAGTTTCAGATATGTAGCATACCTGAAAATAATGCAACTATATTTTTAAAGTTATCTAATCATTATATAATGGTGAGTTTTTCTGCATTTCTCACCGGCTATATACCTACTATGAGCAAGATACTATAAAAAATTTTATTCCCAACAACATTTTATCTAAAAATCTAGGGAAAACTATTTAGAAATGTGATGCCTTTCAGCATGGATGGTTGGTGAAAACCACCACATTTTTATAACCTCATTCTCACTTTATATCAGAATATACAGAAAATATCCTGAGGAAAATTCATATTGAAGAAATGAATAATCTGTTTTACTCATTAAATATTTTGTATTAGCATGGATTGAAATGCTTGTAAAATGCAGTTTCTTAAAATTCAGTTATTGTTCTCATGTGTATGTGGTTGAAAACTGAACTTGAAAATTGAGTTTTCTGGTTTATTTGTAAGTAAATCCAGAGTAAATCAGCTTCTTGCCTTTTGCCTACTGCTATACTGAATTGATTTGAACAGAAACACATTAAAATGTAACATGAGAATCATACAGGAAGAGAGAAATGGCATGATAATTACCATTCAGACATTCTATTGACCCAGCTATTAGGTTTTCATGTCACCAGAAAACCTAATAATTGAGCTTATTAAATAAATGCAAAGACTTATTTTTATTTGTTAAAATTATATCGTGCCAGTTTAGAATAGAAGCATGACACTGATATATTGATTGTATGTGGTTCTTGAGGTGATTACTGCTTACAGAAAGGCATTTTCCAAGTAACAAGGAAAATAACATTTTTACCTCTGGCCTTTTCAAACCTCAAAGTAATAGTTTCTAAGTGCTAGGGACTTAAGTATTCATGATTAATGCACATTAAATAATTAATACCTTCTCCTTCCATCTTGGAATCCAACATGAAAAATTATTTATTGCTTTTTAAGTTGCATTAGAACTTAAGAACTGTCTTTAATGAAACCTCACCATGGCATTGAAAGTGGCCCTGGGTTCTCAAAGACTGTGCCTTTGACTATAAAGTAGCTTCAACTTTTTGCCAGTACCACTAGAAAGATTTTTATTACAGGTCCATTGACACTGACTTTCTGCCTATTCCTTTAGGAGCAGCCTAGCCAATTTTCAGATAGTGCCCTCATGAGGTCCACTGCAGGGTGATTTTTGTTTTGGTTGTGACAACTCAAGAAGTCTGAAAGAGTTGTGATCTGTGTTGGTTGAAATAGTTCTCAAATCAGTGAAATAAGGTTACTTCTAAGTATCAGCACACAATGAATGCGAAAAACTGTAAAGAATGGACCTCAAGTCCTGCCCTTGGAAGGCCATATGCTTCTTTCAGTGTTCAGAACATTTTAGTTATTCATCTTTGGCTTTAGTTATTTCCATTTACGTTGTTCAAGCCATCATATGTATTCTTTCCCTGATAGGCTTACCTCCCCTTACATTAATTTATCAATTTATTATATTCTCATGCTTCACTGAATTTTTCCTTATTCATTGCTTCGTATGGTAAAGTAACATTCTATTACATTCACATGCCACACTTTATATACCTTTGTTAATCACTATACTTGGCTTCAAAGAAGAGCTAAGAAAATACTTCTCCTTTCTTTGAAAAACATAATAGCACCCATTTGATGTGTTGCTTAGTTTCCTTCCTTCTTCCCCCTCTTCCTTCTCTTCTCCTCTCCATCCTTTCCTGTCCTTTTCATCCCCTCCTCTCTCCTCTCCCCCCCCCCCCCCGTCTCATCTTAGTGTGGAATCCTTTCCTCTTTTACTTTTCAGTGTCTCTTTGTACCTATTCATACCTTCACCTTTTGCACAAATTTCACTTGAACATCTACCCCTCCTTATATTTGCTCATGCGTCATTCTTTTTATATGATTCCCACTGATAATTTCGCTGCCTGGAGGCTAGATTTTTTTTACCCATTATTTGCCTCTTGGACTTTTTCATCTTTCATTCTTTCTCTTCCATTCTCAGTAGTTTACATTAAGTTTTCTTCCATAGTGCTTGAGCTTATCCCCTTTTTATTCCTGTGACATGGATGATTTCTTTTGATTAGCTCTCTGGGGTTGAGAGGTCCTAACCACTTTGACATGGGAGGATGTGAGAGTTCATCTGGATTCCTATCTGGTGTAAACTCCCCAGGTACAGTACAGTATCTGGGTTATAGGTACTTTTCTCTTAAGTCAGCACTATAGTGCCATGTCACTCCCTTCTAACTCTCAGTCAGATGTTATACAACTTCAATATACCTCTGCCTAAGGCTGCCATTAGTGGCTTCTAGGAGAGAGGTTATCTGGATGCAAGGATATCTTCTTTATCATTACCTAGGTTTTTTCTTAAGTCTTTGGCTTTTGATCTGTGGTTTTCTCTCTCTACTTTGTGTTCAGCTTAGTCTGGAACGCCTTAATTTAACCTGCTTATATATGGTTTCTCCCTTTAATAGGCCCAGTTCTCATTTAAACTAGCTTGAGTCAATCAAAACATACCCAGATCTGTTGATTTTTTTATTAGAAATAAAATGTTAATGGGCCAACAAATAACTAGGCCCAGAAGGTGGCCTCAATCTTCTCAACAGGATGTCACTGGGCATGTTCAGATCCTACAATTATATTCTATATAGTTACAGAAATCCAAAATAAACCCATTTGGGAAATTATTAACAACTTTACTCAGCAAGAATATTTATTTCTAAAACATATATCATTATCCTAAGTTGCTATTTACAATTGTAAAAAGTGATAACTTGATTTCATTTTGACATCATTATTTCTAGTCATCAGCTTCAATATATGGCTCAGAAATGTTTGTTTAAGGCTTCCATCTTCATGGTAGAATAAAATGTCCAAGATTATAGCAATATTTTTTGTGACTGGACCCTTCCCCACACTGACAAATTTTAGTCAGTGGTTCTATTTTACCCTGAATAAGTTGGGAACCCCAGAGGTACATGACAAAACAGATGAAAACTCCTTATTATAGTCATGATACCATAATTTCTCCTTATAAATATTAGTGCCTCTCTGAATTTATCAAACCGTCTTAGCTTCTTGACAATCACTTGACTAGAAAGTATCTGTTTTCTATAGAAAACTTCTTAAAAGTTTAAATAATCAAAAAATGACAGATTCAGCTCTCTGTCCCCTTGCCTTTAATTTCTGAAATAAAGTTCTTTATTTTTGGTATCATTAAATATGGGAGCTAGTATGGTAATCATTTTGACCCTGTCTCTGTCCTAATCTTAAGAACAGTGAAAAGTTTTTTTTTTTCTTATTGATTCTTTAAAGAAGCAAATTTACTTGCCTCCAAGGCCTTGTCACTACATAAGGACTTGGTGCAGGGGTTTATTTTTGTGTGGGCATTAAATGATTCATTTTACCTCTATACTTCCTCAGTATTTTCTTCTAATGGCTTCAATATTATGTACATGTTCTTTCATAAATTCATAAGGATTCTTTATGATAGGTTCTCTGGACACACTAGTTAAGTTATTAGCTTCAAAGGTCTAGGGAAGGGCAAGAAATGTAACACATAACATTTAATAATGGTAATAAACTGTCTACTCTTTAGAATGATGATGGAAAATGAGGTTATACATCTAAAAAATAAGGAAAATATTACAACAGTGATTCTCAAAATAATGCAGGCTATTTTAAAAACTGCAAATGCGAAAAGGTGCTAAGCTGGAAAAAAATCAAGTTAATTAGAACATGAAGCAAAATTTGGCAACTACATGACCATCCTACAAATGCACTATGATCTCTGTCCATAGTCAGAGGTTCTTTGTTCCCATATGTGCTATTTCTCCATCCAAAACAGTAACTTTTGTAGAAAGCAAGGCATTTTTTTCTTCCCTTTGAATCTAGCATTCCCTTTGAATTTAGCATCACATTTTATGAAAGGAAAAATACTTACCATTTGGAACATTTGGAACTTTAGGCCTCACGTTTTCTCTCTGTAAAATATTGGGGTTATAGTATGATCTTGAAGGCATCTTCTAAGTCTAATATTATAAAATTCCATAATTCTCTAGCAATGGTTCTTAAAACATAGAAGTTCTGGATTAACTCATCATTGAAAAGAATATTTGAAACAGCTAGTTCTTCTTTCTGAGTTCTTTGAAATTCCAAGGTTGATACCTGTTGCCTTTAAAAATCTGAGAATTTTTTTTATCTTGTTGCTATTTTTCAAATAAGCTTAACCTTGAACTGTAAATTATTTATTAGTATAGTGATTTCTTCTTGACTTATCTGCTTCAAAACTTAGAAATAAATCCTTGATTGATCAATACATATAATATATAGGTATTCCTTCCACATTGCAACTTTCCCCATCAAGTTTTTGATATAACACAAGTTGGCATAAGAAATTAAATGGAAATGTGGGGTAAGTTTTGTGGAAGCTGCAGATGACCCACAGAGGCCAGCAGGTGACACAGAAAAAAGTTTAGAAATTAAGAAATCCACAAAACATATCTGTAGCATTGTATAATGTCAACATTTTACCTTTTAATTCCATAAATATACACAATTTCTTTTTAAAAATTAAAATAAGTAAATAGTTAAAGTTAGAAAAAAGAAAAAGACAGAAAAAATTTATTGGGCTTTTCCACATTGCAGTGGTATAGTGCGCCTAACTTCTGCTATTTTGAATTGTATAATTATTCTGCTTTACAAAGGAACTTTCATTATGTGAAAATAATTAAAGGAGACATTTATATGACAAGTGATTTCTTATTACTTCTTATTACTTATATATTATTAAGTATTACTTAACCCAAGGTAAACAAATTATGGTATCTGTTGGTGATGGAATACTATTGTGTTGAAAGGAATAATGAATTGGAGGAATTCCATGTGAATGGGAATGGCCTCTAGGAATGCATGCAGAGTGAAATAAGCAGAACCAGGAGAACATTATACACAGAGACGAATATATTGTGGCACAATCAAATGTAATGGACTTCTCTACTAGTAGCAGTGCAATGATCCAGGACAATTCTGAGGGACTTATGAGAAAGAACGCTATCCACATCCAGAGAAAGAACTGTGGGAGCAGAAACACAAAACAAAAAGAACTGCTTGATCACAAGGTTCAATGAGGATATGACTGAGGACATAGGCTCTAAACAATCACCCTAGTGCAAATATTAATAATATGGAAATAGGTCCTGATCAATGATACATGTAAAACCCAGTGGAATTGTGCATTGAATATGGGAGGGAGTGGGAGGAGGGGAGGGAAAGAACATGAATCATGTAACCCTGGAAATTTTTTCTTAATTAAATAAAATTTAAAAAATAAATAAAAATAACAGCAATAAAAATCAATTAATTCAACTTCTTTTTTCCTTATGTATTTCAACATTTTCAAATCTCATTCACCACTCACCTTTTCTGGGTCTCTTTCCCATTGGAAACCCAGTCATGAATTGATCATTGGAGAGTGACAGGACATATATAGTCTACTATAAAAAGTACAAACTTTTTGTTATTTCTCCATCTTCCCTAAGAAGATCATATAGACACCTGTAAAATTATAACTTCTTTGAACAGTGAGTTATAATGAAATAAATCTTAGGCATATAATATGTGATTTTTAAGCTTTTCCTGACTGAAATCTTCTGAAAACAATCAATATGTCTCTTCCATAAATGCCTCAGATAAAATTTTTATGTCATATAAAATTTGCTTTGACCTAGATCCTTTTGAGAGCCAATGTTGCTATTTATTCAGTTTATCCTCCACTATCTTCTCCTCCTTCGTATTTGGAACCTTATGACAACTGAAATACTCCTAGTTTTACAAGCAGGTCTATTTTTCAGTAGAAGAGGTACATTTTTGTCAAATTTTGAGATTTTTGCCAACCTAGTGCAGTTACTAAGCCAGGAAATATTTTATCATTTACATCTATGGCTCAGGCTACTTTCCCAATGACCAGTGCTAAGGTAGCGATCATATTTCAGTATGTCAATGTAATGATAATGTTGGAGTGCTGGACATGGACAAGCTGACATTTAGTCATCTGACTCTGATAAAGAGTCTTTACTTACCCTGTGTTTTCTATTCTTTTTTCTTTTTTAAAGTAATAGGTTTTATTTTATTGTTATTATTATTCCAAATGTTTATATAATAAATAAAACAAGCATTACTAAATATAAAGAAAAAGAAATTACACAAATGAAACCACAAATTTCCTTTTATATTTAACTTACTTTTCTATACATTTACATAATAGATCCCACTCACTAATGTCCCAACCCTTCCCTAATCTCCCCCCATCACAAAGGATATTGTCACAGAAAACATATAAGTTGTTTTTCATGTTTTATCTTTCGGATCATTTTCTAGGAGTAAGATTCTCAATTTAATCTTTTTTTAAACATTTATTAATATTTATTTTTTAGAAAAGTTAACATGGTTACATAATTCATGCTCTTACTTTCCCCTTCACACCCCGAGATACACCACCCCCATGGCTGATGAGCATTTCCAATGGTTTTAACATGTGTCATTGATCAAGACCTATTTCCAAATTGTTGATAGTTGCATTGGCGAGGTAGTCTGCCTCAACACATGTGTTCAGGCAGTTGTTTTTCTTATATGTTTCCTCTCCTGCAGTCCTTCCTCTGAATGTGGGTAGCGTTCTTTTCCATAAGTTCCTCAGAACTGTCCTGTGTCATTGCATTGCTGCTGGTACAGAAGTCCATTACATTCGATTTTACCATAGTATATCAGTCTCTGTGTACAATGTTCTTCTGGCTCTGCTCCTTTCACTCTGCATCAGTTCCTGGAGGTCTTTCCAGTTCACATGGAA
>NW_025398105.1:0-7764 GCF_016433145.1 Gracilinanus agilis | reverse complement strand
GAAGAGGGGAGAGAAAGGGAAGGGAGGGGAGGGAAGGGGAGAAATCTGAAAAAGAAAGGGAGGGAGGGAAGGGGAGACAGGGAGACACAGAGAGACAGAGAGAGACAGACAGACAGAGTCAGATAGAGACAGACAGAGAGATGAAGTCACTCCCCCAGGATCACAGACAGTAACAGAACTTAGAATCTGAATGTAATCCTTTGATTCCAAATCCTGTGATCCTTCTATAACACTTTGTTCCCTACTATACTGAATCTGAAGTCATCTGCCTTACTTTCTTTCTTCCTTTTTTGTCCTTTTTGCCTTTGAACTGAAACTAAATATTGCTTCTAAAGCAGAAGAGAGGTAAGGGGTAGGCAATGGGAGTTAAGTGACTTGCCCAGAGTCACATAGCTAGGAAGTGTCTGAGGCCAGATCCTCCCAACAACCTGGATCTCTAACTATTGAGCCTCCCAGCTGCCACTCATTTACCTAACTTTCAATGCCTTCCATAATCTGTTCTCATTCTCTCTTTCCATTCATTTCTTGGCTATCCAACTTTGAAACATTCTCTCTTTTGTACAATCAGGTCATTCATCTCACAGTTCCAAAAATACACCATGATCATATGCTTCATGTGTGCCTTTCTCTCCCTCTCCCCACCTGGAACAAGTTTCCTTCTCCTGACCATTTATCTATATCCTTTCAAGGATGTTCAGTGCCCTGGTAAAGTCCAACCTCCTACATAAAATCTTCACTGATGATTTCATTTATCTTTGCTTTTCTCTTCCTCTGAACTCCTATAGCATTGCTACCACCCAACCAGGTATTTAATTATATATTATCCTGTATAGTTCCACTATACACATTTACTTCAAATGGGTTAATCTTGTCATCTCAACTAGATTATAAACTCCATGAGAGCAAAGACCATCTCTTTTACTTTGGTGTGCATTAGTGGTTCAAGAGTAAAATTCTTGCCCATCATCCAAGAAGCCCTAGGTTCAATTCTTGGTCTTTTAGACTAGATCAGTGATGGGCAAACTTTTTAAAGAGGGGGCCAAAGGAAAGGAAATGCTCATCTGTCAACTCTTTCAGAAGTTTCATTGTATTGTATCTTACTCATTGTATTTGTCAGATTAGGAATAATGTCCCCTGGCTGAACAGAACATTTCAGGGGGCTGCATCTGGCCCAAGGGCTGTAGTTTGTCCATCACTGGGCTAGATTAATAGAAGTACAATATGGAGGCCAGATCATGACATGTAATAGTCACACTGGGATGGTCAGACCCCATCTGTAATATAATAATAATAGCAAACAATAGGTAGCACGTATAATGCTTGAATATTTGCAAAATGCTTTACAAATATTATTTCATTTCATCCTCACAACAACCCTGTGAGATAGGTGCTATTATTATCCCCATTTTATACACGAGGAAACAGAAGATGAGAGAAGCTAAGTGACTGCCCAAGGTCTCACAGCTAGGGGCTACCTAAGGTTGGTTTAAAGTCAAGTGTTCCCCACTACAGATCCAGTGTTCTATCCAATGTGTCACCTGGGACCTGAGAATCGTGCTCCCTTCAAGATGCCAATTTTAAACGGGACATTGACAAAGTGAAGTGCATCCAATTTGTCTATAAGGAGACAGGATGGCCTCCTATAGTGCTTTAGGGACTATCATGTGGAAGAGAGATTGGTTTAGAGGTTAGAGGATTAGAGATTAGAACTAGACACAATGGGTAGAAGCTGCTAGGAAGCAGATTTAGGTTTACTATAAAAAAATATGATTCTCATCATTATAGCTATCCTAAAGTAGAATAGGCTACCTCAGCAAGTAGAGGGCTCCTCTTCTTGTTAAATCTTCAAATAATGACAGGTATGTTGTTTGGTTCAGAAATGGGTTCAATGACATAAATTCTAAGGTCTTATGTGGTTCTATGATTCTTCTTTCCAAATGGAACAACTAGAAAGATGATGAAGTGTCTGGAATCGTGTACCATGAGGAACACTTAAGGCAGGAGTTTTTCACTTTTTTGTATCATAGACTCCTTTAATAATCTGGTAAAGCCAATGGACCCCTACCCAGAAAATGTTTTTAAATGAACAAAATAAAACTCAGAAGATTAGAAAGGAAATCAAATATATTGAAATGGTTATCAAATTATTAAACAAATTCCACATATCCCAAATTAAGAATCTCTGACTTGAAGGAACTTGGAATGCTTAAATTGGAGAAAAAAGGCTTAAAAAGGAAAGAAGAATAGATAGAATATTGTTGTAGTGTCATTTCAGTCATGTCCATTGTAAGAGAGGGGAAAAAATGGGGAAACAGATTATGGTTGAACTGGATATTAATATTTAAAGGTGTGGTCACCAAGAAACTAAATAAATACCAATCCCTAAAATGATTTTAGTAATTTATTTACAAAATATAGGAGAGAGTGGAAGTAGAGAGATGAGAAGAGGGTAGAGTAAGAGATCTAACTTAACAAACTAGATTTGTATTCAAGTCTGGGCTTTACTCTGGCAAGGATCCAGAGGCCCAGTCAGAGAACCTAAAAATCAATTAACAAGGGGTTTAGCACAAGGGCTTCTCCCAATAAAGGGAGCCTCCCAAAAGCTAGTACCTCCAGGGAGGTTAAGGTAGTCAGTCAGCCTTTTTTTACTCACCAAGGTCTCAAGGTCACAGCCAGAGAGCTCCTTCAGGTCCAAGACAGGAATAAGAAGAGCTCCTTCAGATCTAAGACATGAACAAGAAGAACAAGAGGAGAGCTACAGGAAGTTGTCACTCTCTTTTAAAGGGGCTTCTTTTGCATCACTTCCTGTGCCTTCTTCTTAGTTTACGTGTCCAATCATAACAAATTTTCTTAGGACTGCCCAGAAGGCAGTCAGTAAATTCTGATTCATCACTCACTCTAGCACACAGACCTCCCAACTTGTGAATTAAGTGGGGATGGTCTCACCTTTGGTGATTAGATTAAGGATGGGCAGGGCAGATTTAATTTCATTATCACACCACATAGCAATCCTTCAAATATCAGAAGATAATCATCCTATCTATGGGCAGCCAGGTGGTGCAGTGGATAGAGCAACTGGGCTTAGAATCAGAAAGACTCATCTTTATGAGTTTAGAAAATGGCCTCAGAAACTTACTAGCTGTGTGACCCTAGGCAAGTCACTTAACCCTGTTTGCCTCAGTTTCCTCAGGTGGAAAATGAGATGGAGAAGGAAATGCCAAACCACTCCAGTATCTTTGCCAAGAAACCCCCACATAGGGTCAGATATGCTTGAGAAATAAATGAACATATTTGCTAGATGCTGGAGATTTAAAACCAAAAATCAAACAGTCCTGGGCCTCCATAAACTTAATCTCTCTGAGGAAACAATAAATATATATATATATACAAATTTGGTAATATGCCCCACTGATGTGAGTGGAAGAAGGGGTAAGCCTCTCCAGATGTAAAGAAAATATTCTACAGCTTAGAAAGGGCTATGGTTTGAATAGTTCAATAGTATAGGAAAGATCCAGAGGAACAATGAATTTCCCCTACTACTTGTATCTCCAGTATCACAAACCACTACTTGTGTCTCCAGTCATTCATCAGCCTAAGACCCACAGGAATCTAAGAAGTATAACTCTAGGGATCATTTATCAGTAAAGCTGGAGTACCTCAAGGAGAATCTTGCCCAGAACTTGGAAACGCTGTCAAACCAGAAAGGTTAGACTACTGCTACCTCTTGCCTAAAGATGACAAACCTCAGAGTCAAGGCTTTAAAGTTGTCCCAGAAGAGAAGCTTCTGCCAGTACTAGGCTGAGGATTGCTGCTCTTGCCTGAAAGAGCACCAGTCATACTCCAGCTGAAAAGAGCGTTGTAACTCTCTACCAAGACTTCTGGGTCATATGAGCAACAAGATAAAGGACTAGGCATTTTCTCTGATCCCCACAACCTCTCAAACCACTTCAAAACAGAAGTCATGCACAAAAGATAAAACAATTGCAATCATCTTCACAGTCTAGACCAGTGATTAGGGAATTGTTTAAGGCAGTGATGGGCAAACTATGACCTGGATCTGGCCCATGGGGAATAGTTTGCCCATCACTGGTCTAGAACAACCAGAATCTGAAAGAAGGTTAAAAACATGAATTGATGGTCAATGACTTTGAGATCACTTGGTATCCCTTCCCTGCTCCCATGTACCTTTCCTAAGTACCTAATGCACAGGGCCGGTTTTATCCAAACAAAAGTCACTTGGCACAGAGACCTAACCTAGTGAACCATGAATTGCCCAGAATTTACTTAACATGGAAAGAGGCCAAGACTCTTTGAGATCTACCCCCCAAATAAGCCAACATCAGAGGAGATAGAGTCAGAAAGTAAGCAACAGAAGAAGATGGTGGGTTAGGAGAGGATGAAGGGAAAGTTTTAAATGAACAAAGATCTAAGAAAGAAGGAAACACAAAGACTTTGAAAATAAATAGAAAAAATCAATTAATGTTAACATCAAGGAAATAAAGCCTTGAGATCTAGTAAATTAGCTTAGGCATCTATGAATAAATACTGCAAAACAAAAGAAAATGATCCAGCACTTGATAAGACAGAGAACTCTGTGGGATTTGAAGACAGCATGGAACTACAACCTTGAGAGAACATCCCGAAAGAAAAATGAGAATTTATGACCCACACAACAAAAATAATGGGCAAAATAGAAAAATTGGAATCTACAATGACAAGTCTCACATTGAAACAAAAAAGAGAACAAAAGATTAGGAATGTAAATAACACATAAGAAAAGGTCAATCTAGAACAAGGGTCGGCAACATATGGCTCTTTCTGCAGGAGCCATAAAGTCATTTTTTTCAGGCACTGTTACAGGAGCGCACACTGTGAGCACTGTACGGCTCTCACGAAATTACATTTTAAGAAATGTGGCGTTTATGGCTCTCACGGCCAAAAAGGTTGCTGACCCCTAATCTAGAAGAAGAAAAACCAGAAAACAATAACATTAAGAGAAAATGTTTTCAATGTGTAAGCAAAACATTCTGATATAAAAAACTGGGTACATAGAGACATCCTGAGACCTATAGGTCTCCCAGAAGAACATGATAGGACAAAAAACCCCACAAAACCAAATGCAGGAAATAATAGAAAAGGACTACCCAGAACTTCTAAATATAGGAAATAGAATACTAATTGAAATAATTCATAGATTACAGCCAGAAAAAAAGCTGAAAACTCTAAGATATATAGTTGTTAAAATTAACATTTTGATTTAGAAACAAGTTCTGTAGGCCATCAGGAGAAACCTTCAAACACAAAGCAAAGGAAATGTTCCTGCATTCATCAGAAAACATGTAAGAGAATAGAATAGTGTGTTACGAGCACTGGAGCTCAGAATGCTAACCAGGGTGACCTAAAAATCTGAGCTTACACATAAATATAACATTCAGCCTAGCCAGAGACTAATGATGGTAAAGACTGCAGTGATCCATTCAAGAGTGAATCCAAGGATTCCAAGAAGCTCAATTTGTCCAGCAGAAATGTTATGCCTTGTGAAGGGCCCAGGAGCTAAGCAATTGCCTAGTAAGTTAGTCAATAAACATTTATTAAGTATTTATTATGCGCCAGGTGCTGTATTAAGCACTGGGGATACACATATGAAAATAAGTTAGTTCCTGCCCTCAAAGAGCTTATATTCTAATGGCCAGCCCAATTCACATGGCCATAGCCCAGTGGCAGAACAATATTCCTAGCTCAATAACCTACCTAGTCCAGCTCAGCTGAAGCAAAGCCACCTGCTTGACCCAGTATCTAGCTGTTGAAAGCTATCCAACAGCTCTAAGAATCTGATAAGTGGACGATTTAGGTGAGAAAAAGAAGGAAGCTGGAGACTGTCCGTCTGTCAGCTCATGGCTGCTCCTCCAACTGGCAATGAGCTTGAGATTTATTTTATACAGTATTCAACAAAACCCCTTTTCACCCAAAGCCCAAAGAAGTTTCACAACTGCGTAGACACAGAGTTACCTCATGATTGATATATAGTTTTACAAAGAATTTACTCATGAAGATAATGAAGAAAGAGACAAGGTCCAAGGCCAGAAATTGAGTCACTGGAAAGTACCTAAGTGAGCGAGTAAGTGTGGAATTTGCCTGAGCTTGCCACTCGGTGACTTTGGAACGCCTGGAGCAGTAAGAGAGATAAACCCACAGCTGCAGCTTTATGCTGCTGAGTGAAAAAAGGCTGTTAACTCATTAAGTGCTGGTTTACTAAAAACTTAAAGCTTCCTAGAAAATCAGATTATAATGCTTTCCAGTAAAAAAAGGTATGGATCATAAAAGGAATCAAAGAGAGGAGTCAAGATTTTTATCTTAGATAACCCATCCTGACTGCATCCTGACTTGCAGGGCAGAAAGATCAAACACACAGTATTATCTGTCATTGATCTCGTAATGGGATCCAGATAAAATATCTATTATAGACTCTTTTTCTCTCAATGACTTCCAAAAAAGGAGCCTCCAAGAGGGGTCAATTATTTTGGATTAACCAACCTGCTAGTAGCCCAGCCTTTCAGGCTTAGGCTACCAGAATCAATTACAAAGCTGCATCAGCCTTATTGATCATGATGGGAATCCAGATAAAAGGCCCTATCAAAGACCCTATTTCTCTGATTGGCTCCCAACAAATAAGGAAAAAGACTTGTAAAAAAATATTTATAAGCATGCTCTTTGTGGTGGCAAAAAATTGGAAAATGAGGGAATGTCCTTCAATTGGGGAATGCCTGAACAAATTGTGGTTTCTGTTGGTGATAGAATACTATTGTGCTCAAAGGAATAATGAACTGGAGGAATTCCATGTTAACTGGAAAGACCTCCAGGAACTGATGCAGAGTGAAAGGAGCAGATCCAGGAGAAAGTTGTATACAGAGACTGATACACTGTGGTACAATCAAATATAACAGACTTCTCTACTAGTAGCAATGCAAGGATCCAGAGCAATGCTGTGGGACTTATGAGAAAGAAAACTAGTCACATTCTGAGGAAGAACTGTGGGAGTAGAAACACAGAAGAAAAACAACTTCTTGAACACATTGGCTGATGGGGATATTATTGGGGATGTAGATGCTAAATGATAACTCTACTCCAACTATCAATAATATGGAATTGGGTCTTAATCAATGATACATGTAACAACCCAGTGGAATTGTGCATTGACTGGGGGCGGGGGGGGGGGGCAGGATACAGGGTTTGGGAGAGAGGGAAAGAACATGAAACATATAACTATGGGAAAATATTCAAAATTTTAAAAATTTAAATTTAAATTAAAAAAAAGAAAGAAAATGACAATGATGAGACAACATATCAAAACTTTTAGAATATAACCAAAATAGTCCTTAGGGGAAATTGTCTATGTCTAAATACTTTTATTAATAAAAGAAAGAATATGTCAATGAATTGGGTATATGACCAAAAAAAAAACATTTAAATGCAATAATTTGAAAACTCCCAAACAAAAACAAAAATAGAAATTTGAAAATCAAAAAGGAGATAAACAAATTGAAAACAATCCATTTGATTAAAGTTATCAAATGAGTTGGTGTACAATTGGGGAAAAGGTATTAATAATTTTTTATTTTGTTGCAAGTTATCCTTTTTATTTTTTGACATTTGCAATTTGACTTTCCTCTCTCTTCTTAAGGAAAATTAGCTATTTTATTAGTTTTCTGGGAAAAGTATACGCTTCTGCTATGATCTGCATTGTTTCATATATATATATATATA
>NW_025398104.1:0-8538 GCF_016433145.1 Gracilinanus agilis | reverse complement strand
TATTTAAATTTATTTTTCCTTTTCACTCAAGAGTATGATATTCTGGGATATTCTAGGACAGTCTTTAGTGGAGACGGGTTGAGATCTGTCTCTATCCTTGGTCCTGTTCTACTCAACATTTTAAAAAAATCAATAATTTGGATATGGAAGAGTATGCTTATCAAATTTAAGGATAAAACGGTGCTGAGAGGAATAGCTAATATGTTAAAAGGCAGATTAATTTTTTAATAGTTTCCCACAGGATACAATGATGGGGTGAATCTAATAAGATCAAATTTAATAGTAATTGATATGAAGTCTAGCACTTAGGTCCAAAAAAGTCAATTGCTTGAGCACAGGATGGAGGAGCTGGGTCTAGGTAAGCAATTTATATGAAAGGGATCTGTATGATTTTTGGACTTCAGGTCCCCAATAAAGGAAGGAGCAGTATGATATGGTAGTTATATGTTAATATTTGTCAAAAAGGATTTGAACTTTAAATGTATATGACATATACATTAATATATACATTTAAATAGATAATAGATACATTAAAGAGCAAATCCTTTTTGACATTTATTGACAAATTCTTATTGACATATAATATATAATATATTTAAAGAGCAAATCCTTTTTGACAAAGCACAAATTATGGTAATGCACAAAGTTTTAGGGTAATGAATAAAACACCCGAATTAAAAGATCAATTTATATTCTAACAGTATGAGCTGTTTTCAAAAGAAGAGATAAAACTATCAGTGACCTCATAAAACATTTGAAATCACCAATAATCCAAGAAGTTCAAACTGAAACAACCTTGAGCTATCACCTCACACCAATCATGCTAGCATGCACCTGACTTCCTTCAGGTCCCAGCTAAAATTCTACTTTAAGAAGTCCCTGTCCCCTTTATTAGTGCTTTCCCTCAGATTATCTTTAATTTATCTTGTTTACATCTTGTTTGTATGTGGCTTACATGTTGCCTCCCCAAAGAGATTATAAACTCTTCTTTTTTTTTTTTTTTTAAACCCTTACCTTGGAATCAATATTGTATAGTAGTTCCAAGGCAGAAGAGTGGTAGGGGTAGGCAATGGGGGTCAAGTGACTTGCTCAGGGTCACACAGCTGGGAAGGGTCTGAGGCCAGATTTGAACCTAGGACCTCCCATCTCTAAGCCTGGTTCTCCATCCACTGAGCTACCCATCTGCCCCCAGATTATAAACTTTTCAAGGGACAGTTTTTTTGGATTGTGGTTTTTTTTGTTTTTGTTATTTTTGCACATTTCTCCATTGTTTAGTACAGTGCCTGGCATGTAGTAGGCACTTAATACTTATTGATTAATTGACTAGAAAGAATGGATAAAATGTAAAAAGTCATTGTTCTTTGAACAGAGGTGAGCAAATTCACTGTTGGTAGAACTGTGAATTGGTTTACCTATTCTGGGAAATATTCTAATATACAAGAAAATTTACAAAATTATTCATGCTCTTTGACACTGAACATAATATCAGTGAGGAAAAACTATGTATATAAAAACTATTCATAGTAGCATTGTTTTTAGTAGTAAAAAGCTAGAAACAAAATATGCTCTGCAGTTGAGGATTATTTGAACAAATGACGGCATATTAATTTAATGAAATAAAATTATACCATAAAGAATTCAGAGAAGCCATATTCTACAAAGCTGCCAAAATGCCATTATAAAGCACAAGCCAGATCATATCAGTTCTCTCTTCCAAAATCTCCAGTGGCGAATTCCTTTTCCCTCTAGGATAAAATACATAATTCTTCTAAGCCTTTTCATGTCTCTAGACTACTTTTGTGCATAATACACATCATCTCTTCCCCACCCTAATATAGTCAAACTGGTTAGTTACTGTCTCTCACAGGCAACATTCCATCTCGAATCTATATGCCTTTTATTCAGGCTTCCCCCATCCTCAGAATATATTTCTTCCTCACTTACACGCCTTGGAATCTTGCCTTTCCTTCATAGTTTAGCCTAATGTCAACTCCCCTCCCTCCATGAGTTTTTTCTTAATCTCTGGCAATTGTGAATGCCACTTGCAGCATTCAGCCATCCATCTCTTTCTCCTTCTTTCTCCATCCATCCATCCATCTATTGACCAATTTAGTGTTCCTTTTGTATATCTTTGACTCTCTGTGCATATATTGTTCTACTCTACTAGAATGCAAAACTCCTTCAGTAGGTTGCTTTGTTTCTTGTCTTTGTATCCCCAGCACATAGAAATACATAGCACCTATTAGGTACAGGATAAATGATAATCTAATGAATTATTTTAAGACTTGTTTGAACTGATACAGAGTGAGGAAAACTGAGCCGCAAGAATAATAAGTAGAAACAACATTACATTTAAAAGTTAAAAAAATTAATATTATTATATGTCTTACATTATACAGTATAGTAATTATATACATATAATAATTATATTTTCTAACTACAACGATGTAAATAAAGTCAACGTTGAGAAGCAGTGAAATCCAGGACTCATTTTTTGTATCAGATTATCAAATTTAAATGAAATGTTCTTCCTTTCTGTTCAAGGCATTAAATTAACTTTTGAGACAAATGTTTGGGTATATGTTAGGAAATAGCTATTGGAAAGAACTAATATATATTTATACATTTAAAAGTTTTTTAAAAGTGAGGCATAGCATTATATGTTCCCAAAACAAAGTATTTAGAAAACCTGGAGACCTCTTTGCACGCTAACAACTTATATATACATTACAAATCATTTTTATGTAATCATTAACCTAAGTCCCCTCCAGCCCTTTACTCCATAAACCTTTATTATCCTAGTTTGATTTATACATCAATTAGGAAATAGCTAAACAAGTTGTGGCGTATGATTGTGATGGAATACTACTGTGCCATAAGAAATGATAAACAGATTAATTTGGAAAAAAAAAACATGGAAAGATCTACATGAAATTATGAAGAGTAAAACAAATAAGAACCAAGAGAATGTTACATATAGTGACAGAAATATCATTTGAAGAATGACTTGTGTATGTCTGCCTCCAGAGAAAGAATTATAGAAATAATCAAGACACAGTTTTATATATACATTTATCTTTTTGTGAAATGTTGCCTTCTTTCATGAGGGGAGGACAGTGAAGGGAAGGATGGAGTTACCTGGGAATTTTAATGTAACAAAGAAATAAATTTAAATGTAAAAAAAGTGATAAGAAAAACTACTGCATTTCATGAAAATATTTTAAATTCAGACTTTTTATTAAATTACACAAGCATCCCTCCCAACCCTATCCAATTCAGTCAGATTATTGAATTTTTTTATAGGTAGCATTGGGCCTGTCCCTTCCTCTGTTCCCCTAATCTCCTTCCTCTAGTATCCTGAGGACATTTATTGGTTTTGGATTATCAGAAAGTCCCTGACAGAAAAATGTATAATCATTCTTTGATCAGTTTTGTTTTATTTTGCTCAGGCAAGTTATTTTATGTTTTGAATCATGGCATGTTTTAAGCTTGGTAGAAAGCTGTTTGCTTGTTTAAAAAGGTACGTAAGTGGTTTTTAACAAATTTATTGACCTGGGATTTAAAAGTAAAATTGAGCCAATTCATAATGATAACAATTGATCCAAGAGCCTCTCAGTCTGTGATGTTCCAATCAATAAAGACAAGAGTTATAAAAATAATATATGGTCCCTCTCCCTTTGGATTACACCTAGATGTAGAGGTTTCTGCAGGCAGTTATTATTTATAGAGCCCCCAGTTCAATCCATATATCTGTCTTCCTTACTAATTCCAAAGTCAGATTCAAACTAAAATTAAACACCCACATGATTTTAGAGGTTACTGCATATTTTTAAAAATCATTTCAGTTTTATAGAATCATAAAATGTTAGAGTTGGAAAGGATCTTAGAGATTTTCCAGTCTAGCCCTCTCATTCAATAGTATTTTGAAGCTTGATTTTTTTTTTAAGGTGGCTGTTTATTGCCATATCTTTGTAAAGAAAAGAAGTAATATAAAGCAAGTAGGAAAAAGTTGGAGTTAGATTTTGGAGGCCTTTAAATACCAGGCTGAAATATTTGTATATTCTTTGGGGGACAATAAGTGTAACAATAAAAAAAAGACAGTAAATGAATGTTAGATAGAAGGGAGAGAGAGAGAGTCTATGTGTGGTGAGTCTCTCTTCCAGCATTACTCTGGGGCCAAATATACTCTGGGAGTCTTGGAGGTGGTGTCACCCCGAAACTAGGTGACCTGGATGGTTGTGCAGTCCCACGGGAGTTGGGGGCGAGGTATATGGTATCACAATCCGATTCTGAATGAGGGTGGGATTCACACAAGTCTCCCCTGAGGTCATTCAACTTCACAGTGGGTGGTCTGGCTTCAAGATGGAGGTAGCCAGACCAAGCTATGGTTCCCCTCTCCTTTGTAGTCTCTCAGGCACTCTGGAACACTATCTGACTAATGAATGGCTTTTATTATTCACAATTCAGGGACTGGGGAAAGGTGTGAAGGGAAGAGGGATTTTTGAGGTGTCCTCTTCTCTATTTCTATGGCATCTCTCACTCAGGAGGGAACCTTTGGGGTTCCCACTCCCAAACTTCTAATCCCGCTCCTTCTCCTTCTGTTTCTATTTCTAGTTTTCTGTTTCTATCCTTTTTCTATAATTGTAAGTTTTGATGGGGGTCTCATTGCAAGGTTGGGAATGGATGAAGGATACTAAGATATTGCTCCCAAAATGGAGAACAAAAACTTAGCTCACTCTATGGTTGAAGTCTTGATGGGTGAGATATGAAGGAATGTCTTTGATCAGGGAATCAGGGTTTCAATTTCCAAACGAAAGATCCTCAGGGCTGGATCCAAGCTGGGATGTCAACCTCCTCCCTCTCTCAGTCCTCCTCCTGAAGCCCCTCTCCTCCACCTCCTTCCTCCCCAGAAAAATCTCCCAGAATTCTCTCCGGTCCCAACTGTCAGCCACTGCCTTCTCTCTGGCTCCTTTTGTCCCATTCCCCTTGCACAGATCCCATCCTTACATAAGGAGCCACTGAAAATTTCTGAACGGGGGAATTTGCATTGTCATATTATGCCTGAAAAAGATTATTTTGGCTTCTTTGTGGAGAATAGTTCAGAAAGGAAAGAGACAAGAAGCAAGAATCCCAATCAGGAGGCTATTACAATCATCTAGGCCAGAGGCAATCAGAGAGTGAATCAAGGTCATGGTCCTGTGATTCAAGAGAAGGGGATTGGCATGAAAGAAGCTATGGAGGTACAATGGACAAGACTTTTCAGCTTACCATATGGGAGAAGTATTATGAAGACGAGTTAAGGATGACTCTTAAGATGATTGGAAAGATGGTGATGAACTCAACTGAAAGAGAGACTTTAGGAAGATGGATGAGTTTAGAGGATGAGCATAATAAGTTTCATTTTAGACATGTTGAGTTTTAAGATTCTGATAGTACATCCAGATGGAGATATTCTGCAGACTTGACAATTCAGAACTAGAATACATGAGAGAAATTATGGTAAGATACTAGATTTGGCAGCCATTTGTATAGGATATAAGAGTTGAAATGATCCCTGATATGTGATAGTTGAGAGAAAGTTTAGAAAAGAAGACTCAAGACTGTGTTCCTTCTGGAACATCCATGCTTAGTAGTCATGAGATGGATCATTGAGCATCATACTACTATTCTTTTATTGCTTTGTGCCACCTGCAAATTTGATAAGTTTGTCTTTGTATGTTGTCCATAAAAATATTGAGCAATACTTAGAACTGTCTTGTAGCACTCTAATAGAGACATCTCTCCAGGTTAGACTAGTCTGTTAATCTATACTTTAGATTCTGAATCCATCCAATTATACTACCTCTAGCTTAGAACTCCATTTTATCGAGAAGGCAATATCATGAGGCATTTCAAAAGCTTTCTGATATTTTACAGATAAGGAAACAGGATCAGATGATAAAGTGATTTCTCCAAGGTCATACAGATAATCAGTAGGACAGTTAGATAAATTCTCTTTTCCATTCTCAGTCCTGTGGTCCTATTGTTTTAATGTCAGAAATAGGATGCACATCAGATTTTTCAAAGCCAAGTCCAGTGTTCTTGCTGTTATGCCATATTGCCAAAGTGATTACACAAAAGGAATTTCAACTTTCAACCTCTTATCTGAAATCATGTGTCTCATCCATTAGGCTGGAGTCCTGAGAAGATGTTCAGATTGTAATAAAAATCGCACTACTCCTATTTCTGTTAGATGGAGGAACTTAGATTAATTTGTAGCATGAAGTTGCCAGATTGGGATTTATTGTCTTCTGAGGCAATAAGTAGCGACTGTAAATCTTGAGTCTTAATTGCACGTTAGTGAGTGTGATGGTCTACAGTAAATATTTATTTATCCATTCACTCATTTGTTTAACAAACACTATTTTGTGCCCACTGTGTGCAAAATATTATCAGTCTATCTCTCTGTCTCTTCCCCATTTGATAGGCTTTTTTGGAAATTCTTGGCAGGAATTGGGTGTCTGAAGAAAGGGGGATGGAAAGTTAAACTGTTAGGTATATTTTCTACATCCATAGGCTTGTTTTTTTTTCTTTCTTAAATCCTGAAAAGTTAGTACTTCAACTCTGAAATATCTGTGGATACCCTGCACAGGGACATAGATTGCAAATCTATCATTCTTTAGGCTAAGGATTTTTCACAAAACTTGACAATCCTGGGGTCCATGAACAAATAGTTAAAATTTTGATAGCTATTTAAATATAATTGACTTCCTTGGCAAACATAGGTATTTTATTTTATGCATTAAAAAACATTATTTTGAGAGAAGGCCCGTAAGCTTTACCAGATTGCCAAAGGGGGGTCCATGACCCTGGAAAATTAGGAACTCTTGCTAGACAATCTTTAAGAGTAAAAAATTTACACTCATTGGACAACTTTTTCCACCAAGATCTTCTTTCTCAAGAGGCTGTTTCTCTTACAACAGGCAAACAATTCATTATTTCATTTTTTCTATTTGTATCTAATATAGCTTCTGGAATATAGTAGGTGCTTAATAAATGCTTATTGATAGATACTTTAAGGCTTTTAAGTGTGACAGGACTTGTCTAGAGTGCACTCTGCTGACATAGTTGTGTGATCCTGTGAAGGACTGAATCATCACTGCACCATGATAATATGTTAGTGTAATAGTAAGTTTTTAATGATGAGCTCTTCAGAAAAAATACATATGGCAAATTTTTATTTAAAAAACTCTTACCTTCTGACTTAGAATTGATACCAAGTGTTGGTTCCAAGGCAGAAGAGCGATAAGGGCTAGGTAATGGGGGTGAAGTGAATTTTCCAGGATCACATAGCTGAGAAGTGTCTGAGGCCAGATTTGAGCCCAGAACATCCCATCTCTGGCCCTGGCTCTCTCAGGCTAGCTGCCCTTGTATGACACATTTTAAAGTTTAATCTGCATTATTAACACTTTCTCTATCACTTTCTTAAGTATAGACCCTCAACAGAACAATAAGCATTGATTTGTAGTGTTTGCCAATTTGTAAGAGGTAAATGCTCAAAATTTAACCTTTGGAGTCATGACTTGGTTTGAGGTGACTCCAGCACACCACTGGACATTAAGTCTTAGGCATGAACTTTGGCTAAAATGTAGTCACAGAGGGTTGAGAGGAAGTATCTGAACAGGCTTTTAGGGTTTCTTATAGAGCCTAATCATTTGATTAGATAGGTGGCACAGTGGAACTAGTCAGGAAGACTCCTCTTTCTAAGTTCACATCTGCCCTCAGACATTTACTAACTGTGTGAGTCTGGCCAAGTAATTTAAACCTGTATACCTTAGTTTCCTCATCTGTAAAATGATCCAGAGAAGGAAATGGAAAACCACTCTAGTATGTTTTGCCAAGAAAACCTCAAATGGGATTATGAAAAGTCAGACATGACTAAAAACAACTGAACAACAACACCTCAATTAGAAGAAATAATTAAAGATTTGGGGAAAGGTATTTAATCATTTTCACCTCTTTTTTTGTGTGAATAGAATCACATAGAATAAAATAAATCCATGCCCCCTTAGACTTTTGAAAGTGAATTTTGAAAGTGAATTTTAAAAATTAAATTGTATAAAATACATGTTTATTTCCTAAGGGGGAAAAAGATTATAGATAGCTCATCCCTACCCCCTCTCCTTTTCCACCTGCCATTGCTTCTAAACTAGCATGGATAACTGCTCTCATATTTGAAGCAGCAGATGTAGTGGAAATAACAACTGACTGCATTAATAGCTGAAACTATTTTAGGGCTACGTAAGACTAATAAACCTACATAGCAGACTGCTGGAAAGAGTGACAGTTACACTAAAGCTTTACTACACTAGAAACCATTGTTCTGGAATCCGTGTAATGAAACAATTTCAAATGGCAAAATTGTCAAATCTACAACTAGCTTTATATATAGGAGGAAGAACAATAGATGTAATTCCTTCCTTCCTTCCTTCCTCCCTGCCTCCCTCCCTTCCTCCCTCCCTGCCTCCCTCCCTTCCTCCCTTCCTTCCTCCCTTCCTT
>NW_025398103.1:0-4228 GCF_016433145.1 Gracilinanus agilis | reverse complement strand
CTTCCTTCCTTCCTTCCTTCCTTCCTTCCTTCCTTACCTTCTGTCTTAGAATCAGTATAGTATATTGGTTCCAACTCAGAAGAATGGTATGGGCCAGGTAATTGGGATTAAGTGACTTGCCCAGGATCACATAGCTAGGAACCAAGGATCTCCTGTCTCTAGGTCTGGTTCTTGATTTACTGAGCCATCTAGTTGCCCTCTTATCTTTTCATCTCATTGGTACCTAGATATTGGTACAAGATCATCCAGCATTATGTGTCCATATTAAAGAAGAAACTGTGTCCTATGAGTAAAGGAGAATTTAGGTACCTCAAAAAATAAATGTGAGATACCCAAATCCAGAGACATCTCCATCTCAAATCTTCATATAAACTATCTGTGCCTGACCTGTGGTAGAGCTTTCTAAGTTCCTATTGGTCTGATGAGCCACACTTAAACACACTGTCCATTGATCCCAACATAGTGGTGCCATTTTGGCTTTTTCAGGAAGGAAGGGCAGTACCATTTTACTCAGACATGGACTTTGGTTAAAACGCCCTCAAAGAAGGTTGAGAGGGAGCCTGGAATGTTGGAAAGGGCACTGAACATGGAGACAGTAAACTTTGGTTTTAATCCAATCTCTGACATGTAGTATTTGTGATAATGGGCAAGTCACTTGATTTCTCTCAGATTCTAGTTGCTTATATGTAAAATTGGGATAATATTTGCTCTACTACCTTAGGGTTTTTGTGAGGAATATACCTTGTAAACTCTTAATATGTTGTGTATACAAGATGGTAGTAGGAGTATTCTTGCATTTCTAGATACATTCCCAAACCTTTCAGTCTAAAATGGAGTTGGGTAGGGGAAACTGAGGTTTTTTCTTTTTGTAAGGAGGAAGCACTTGGAGTGAGGCCATATATATGAAAATATAAGAAATATATTTCCAGATATATGAACAAATACTATGTTCCTATCAGTCTTGAGACCCTAAAATATGCCAGTCAGCAGTTCCATAGACTTGGTCATTGCCATCTTTTTCTGTACCTCAACATAATTTCTTTACTGTATTCTCTCACCTTAGCATGCCCTTTGAGCTCTGTTTGAAAAGTTTATATTCCTGAAGGGGCTGAGGACTTCAATTTGCTTCTAGTTATTATATCTTAGTGAGAATTTTGCCGAGGGCTGTCCTTTGACAACGTCTTTCTTGTACGTTCACTAATAAGTCCCCATGGATTGACCTAAAGTAGAGCTGCCTTATATTTAAGTTGAAAATGGCATGATTTGTCTGTTACAAGATTCCAGGTAGTTGAAATTGAAATGAGACAGAAGATATACAGCATTTAGTCATTCACTCATTCAGCACTTATTAGGCATGTGCTTATGTGCAAAGCATTGTTGTAATACATGGGCAATTTACTGACAGAAATGAAAAAAATGCCTGGCCTCAAGGAGTTAATATTGGAGGAAAGCATAAATATATTGTGCAAGTAAAATTCAAAGTCTATAGAAAGTACATACACAGAAGGTAAGAGTTTAAAGAAAAGAAAGTACATAATAAGGCATTTATAGGTAGGGAAGAAAGTATTCCTGACAGGGCAGATAAGCAGAAAGAAAGAGAAAGAGAGAACAGGTTGGCAGGAAGGAGACAAGACAGATGCAGAGAGAGAGATGGTATGTGTTAAGCTAGTTAAATGATTGCCTTACCCTGGATCATCACTTCTCCTCAGACCCCAATAGTGACAGTTCTAAGATCCTACCCCAAAAGTTCAGGGGAGTGCCAGTGCCTGACCATAACCCTCAGCCCAGTAGCCCTACTGCAGACCCACTTCCTATAGCCATCAGCAAGGGAATCAATCAACCCTTATGGAGATGCAGTCTGGCAAGTGCTTCTGCAAATGCTGCACATCTTGTCTCCTTAAAAACCCCAACTCCTGAAGACTGGAAAAAAGAATGTCTTTGCTACCAAAGTCCTTTGTCCTGTCAATTGGCTTAACAACAGAAATGGATATAATTTCATGAATGGAAATAACATTAAAGGGCATATTTAGCCATGTGCTTGTACTAAGCCTTGAAGGAAACTAAGGATTTTATGAGGTAAAGGTGAGGAGGGAAAAAACCCTATTTCTTTTAATGTTTTTCCTACTTTTTTCCTTCTCATATGTTTTTAATTTTTTATAGACTCACACAACTTATTGCGTGGTGTTTGCTTGGCTCTTTTTGGAAATGGGGGTTCCTATACCGAAAGGGCTATAAAACTGTGCATGTCCTTTGATCTGGTAGTATCACTACTGGGTCTGTAACTCAAAGAGATGATAAAAAAGGGGAAATACCTACTTATACAAAAATATTTATAGCAGCTCTTGTAGTGCAAAGATTTGGAAATTGAGGGGGATGTCCATGAATTGGGGAATGGCTGAACAAATTGTGGTACATGTTGGTGATGGAATACTATTGTGCTATAAAAAATGATAAAAAAGATGATTTCAGAAAAAGCTAGAAAGATCTGCAGGAAGTGATGCAGAGTGAAATAAGCAGAACCAGGAGAACATTGTACGAAGTAACAGCAATATTGTACAATGATCAATTGTGAAAACTTGGCTACTCTCATCAATGCAATGATCAGGGGCCATCCTGAAAGACTTATGATAGAGAATGCTATCCATCTCCAGAGAAAGAATTGTTGGAGTCAGATGAATATGGATCAAAGCACACTATCTTTCCTATTAGTGTATTTGCAGTTTTATTTAGGGGTTTTGGTTTTGTGTGAAATGTGCTCTTACAACAACAATGACCAATATGGAAATATGTTTTGCATGATAATAAAAGTAAAATTTAAAAAGGGAAAGGGGGGGATCCTTTGGGGCTAGACCACAGCACCATTACAATGACTTCAGCAGCAACATATTTTCCAGGGAACTAGGATAAGACAGTGAATACTGACATTAAAACAATTGTGAGAATTGAGCAGGAGGGATAGATTATGATATTATGTGGTTATCTGTAATTTATAAGCATGGTGCATTGAGGAGGTTCTTCTGTCCTTTTCAAAAAGGGGTCATCTCTAGCATTAATAAGCTTGATCTTCTAATCTCAGAGAGCTAGACAAATGATGAGTACATTTTTTCCTAGCCTGTGCCTGAAATAGCATCACACCCCACAGATTTCTATGATAAGGGAGACATAATGAACCAAACATACTCATTTTGAACCCTTTCTACTATGGCAGTTTGTGACCCTTCCATAACCTCATCTTGAGATATTCTCCTTCACTGAACTACCCAATACTCTGGAGGGTTTTTTTTTGCTTCTTTTAGCATTTTGTAGACAACACTGTAACGCTTAGAAATTCTCTCTGTTGCCTCAATTATTAGTCTACCTTCTTTTCTTGTCAGGCATGTTTGTGGTGCACAAATAATTCATTCTACAAACATTTATTAAGTACTTGCTATGTGCCAGATACTACATTAAGTTTTGATAATAGACAAAAAACCCCCCAGCCCTTGATTTCCTGGAGCTTAAATTCTGTTGGTGTGTGGGAAATTATCAGTATCCAGAAAAGTTAATACAAAATATATGTAAAGTAGATACAGATTAATTTGGGAGGGGAGAGTAGCAACTATGAGGATTAGTGTAGACCTATTACAGATGGTACTTGAGCTGAGCTTTGAAGGAAGCTCATGAAGCAGAGTAAAGGAGGTGCATTTGAGGCATTGGAGATAATTTGCACAAAGGCACAGAGACGGGAAATGGAAACGATATGAGCCACAAATACTTTAGTATGGCTAGAAATTTTCATGGGCAGGGCACAATAGCCTCCTTCTGTGTTATATCTTCCTATTGTCCTTTAGGTCATTTGTAACTTTTCATATATTATGATTTTCAACTCACAACTAAAGGCATAATTGAATAACACTGGCATTTAAAAAATATCTGTTGTAGAAGATAATAATTTGTGATCATTGAATGTGTTGCATATTTCCCCCAGTGATTTTATTCCTTTTTGGTTCTGAGATGAGCTCATTGTTTATCTGCTTCCAGAATATATGCTACTGTTCAATCCTTTTCAGTTGTGTCCAACTTTCCATGATCTCATTTGAAGTTTTCTTGACAAAGAAACTGGGTTGGTTTGCTGTTTTCTTCTCCAGCTCATTATACAGATGAGGAAACTGAGGCAAGCAAGGATAAATGACTTGCCCAGAGTCACACAACTAGTAAGTGTCTGAGGCTAGATTTGAACTCATTAAGA
>NW_025398102.1:0-4879 GCF_016433145.1 Gracilinanus agilis | reverse complement strand
AAATATATATACATATAAATCAATAAAATTTATTTGGCAGAAAAAAATCCCCATTTGGAAAACTCAAGAATTAAGAAGAGATTTTTTTTTCTCTCTCTCTCTATGCATGCCATTGAGCAACCACAGCTCACTCAACACCTGTTAATTTTATCCAGGAAACAAACAGAAGTTATACCTGAAAGAAAACAATACGCTTATACCCCAAAGGAGGTATAAAAATTTATTAAAAGAAAAAAGGAAAGAAAATACATGGCATCCATTTTGAAAAAGTATTTGGAGCTATGCGTCCAAATTTATTAAATTGTGCATACTTTTTTACCCAGTGATACCATTACAAGGTTGGTACAACAAAGAGAATAAAGATGAAAAGGATCAATATGTAAAAAAAAATTATAGTAGTGCCTTATGTGGTTGCAAAGAGCTAGAAACTGAGGGGTGCCCATCAAATGGAGAATGACTGAAATAAATTATGATATATGAATATAATGGAGTTCTATTGTGCTCTAAGAAGTGATGAAGAGGTCTGCTTCAGAGAAACCTGGAAAGAATTGTATGAACTAATACAAAGTAAACTGAGCAGAATCTAGAGAATAATTCATACAATAACAACAATGTAAAAAAAAAAGACTTAAAAATTCTGATCAATTCAATAACCAATCATAATTCCAGAGTAAAAATAACTGAAGCATGCTACCTACCTCCTGAAAAAAGCAACGAAGTACTCAGAGTATAGAATGAGACATATCATTTGGAGATATGGCCAATGCAGGAGTTAATTTTGTTTGATGATATATGTTACAAAGATTTTTTTTTTAAATTGAGGAAAGAGGGAAGGTGAGAGAAGATAGATTTTTGTTAAGTAAATTTATTTTGATTTAAAAAGAAAAAATATACACTGAGATACACTGGGAGACTTTAAGGGGGTGTCACCCCCAAATTGGGTGACCTGGATGGTCGTGCTGCCCCACAGGAGTCAGGGGCAAGGCTTCCCTATAAAGGAGGTATGTGGCACCCCAATCCAATCCCAAATAAGGATGGGGTTCACACAAACTTCTCCCTAATCAGTTAAATTCACAGCGGGTGGTCCGGCTTCAAGATGGAGGCAGCCAGACCAAGCTGTGGTTCCCCTCTCCCTTGTTGTCTCTCAGGCACTCTGGAACACTATCTGACTGTTAAATGGCTTTTTATTATTCACAAAACAGGGATTGGGGAAAGGAGTGAAGGGCAGAAGGATTTTGGGGTGCCCTCTTTGCTACTCCTATGTTGTCTGTCACTTAGGTGGGAACTCAGTTCCCACTCCTAAGCTTCTCCCCTCACCCTTTCTCCTTCTATTTCTATTTTTCTGTTACTATCCTTTTCTATAGTAAGTTTTTTTTTATGCTTAGTAACTTTATTTTTTTATTTTTAAATAATTTTTATTTTTTAGAAATGTTTTCTATGGTTCCATGATTCATGTTCTTACTTTCCCCTTTACCCCCTCCCTCATCAATCAAGACCTATTTCCAAATTGTTGATAGTTACATTGATGTGGTCTTTTCAGGTCTATATCCCCAATCATGTCTGCCTCAACCCATGTATTCAAGCAGTTGTTTTTATTCTGTGTTTCCTCTCCTGTAGTTCTTCCTCTGCATATGGGTAGCGTTCTTTTCCATAAGTCCCTCAGAATTGTCCTGGATCATTGCATTGCTGCTAGTACAGAAGTCCATTACATTCAATTTTACCACCGTGTATCCATCTCTGTGTATCATGTTCTTCTGGCTCTGCTCCTTTCACTCTGCATCAATTCCTGGAGATCTTTCCAGTTCACATGGAGTTCCTCTAGTTCATTATTCCTTTGAGTGCAATAGTATTCCATCACCAGAATATACCACAATTTGTTCAGTCATTCCCCAATTGAAGGGCATACCCTCATTTTCCAGTTTTTTGCCACCACAAAAAGCGCAGCTATAAATATTTTTGTATATAGTAAGTTTTCTATTGTAAGTTTTGACTGAAAGGGGTTTCTTAGTAAGGTTGGGTAATGGGTGAAGGAGACTAAGAGATTGCTCCCAAAATGGAGTCCAAAAACTTAGCTTACTTGATGGGTGAAGTCTTGATGGGTGAGATGCGATGGAATGACTTTGACCAGGGAATCAGGGTTTCAGTTTCCAAAAGAAAGATCCTCAGAAAGCCCTCAGGACTGGATTCGAGCTGGGATGTCTGCCTCCTCCCTCTTCCCAGTCCTTGGACGAAGACCTCAGAGAAATCTTCCTCAGAGAAATCCCAGAATCCTCTCTGGTCTCAACTGTCAGCAACTGTCAGCAACTGTCAGCAACTGTCAGCAACTGTCAGCAACTGCCTTCTCTGGCTCCTTTGGTCTCATCTCCCTTGCTCAAATCCCATCCTTACAGAAGCCAGATTTGAACATAGGACCTCCCATCTCTAGGCCTAGCTCTCAATTCATTGAGCCACCCAGCTGCCCCCAGAAAACAGACTTTTAATGAAATGAATGAAAAAACATTTGTTAAGAGCTTACTACAAGTCGAGTAATGCACTAAATAAGTATTAGGGGGTTGAGGTGGACATGATTGGGGATGTAGACTCAAAACTACCACACCAATGCAACTATCAACAATTTGGAAATAAATCTTGATCAATGACACATCTTAAAACCAGTGGAAATGCGCATCAGCTATGGGGGGGGGGAGGTCATGAGGTGAAGGGGAAAGTAAGAACATGAATCATATAACCATGATAACTTTTAAAAAATAAAAATTATTTAAAAATAAAGTAAAATTGCAGATAAAAAAAAGTACTAGGGATACAAAGAGAGAAAGCAACGTGGCTCTCAAGGAGCTTACATTGTAATTGGAGTAGTCAGTAAAAAAAAAAGAAAAGAAAAGAAAAGAAAAGACACTTTATCTGTGGTGCAGATCAAAAAGTGGAAAAGGTAAGGGTAAAATGATGGGGCAGGTGGGAAAAGTACTTAGGCTAGATAAGATAGGTTGTAAAATGGGTAGCTAGGTGGTACAGTAGTTAGGATGCCAGGCCTGGAGTCAGGAGGACCTGAATTCAAATTTGACCTCAGACACTGATTAGCTATGAGACTAAGGGGCTAATCACTTAATTCTGTTTACCAAACTCTGCACTCATTCTCACTGTTTGCACTTCTGGGGCATTTCTCTCTCAGTTCTATCATGGAGGCCCTTGTGATCAACCATTCCATTTATTGCTTCTCTTGAGATTTTCACTCTTCCTTTCAGGGCAAGGAGAGAGTCTGTCATTTCAGATGCAATCACAACTATGATGGTTCTTGGATTAGATTACATTGATGATTTTAGTGCTATCCTTCAGGCTGCCATTTAAGCTCTATTCTAATTCTCTGGGTAAAGGAGTGCTTTATTGCTTCCTGGGGTCAAGGGTTTCAATCCTTTAAAAAAAATTAACTGTTTACATTTGACACATGAAATTGTTCATCACAAAATCAAAATAATGCTGGTCCTTAACAGAACAAGGCTGATTAAGCCAGCTTTCAGGCAATCATTTCATGGTACCATTCCTAGCAAAGGATCACAAATTAAAATGTGCAATAAACATGGTATGTTGTTAAAAAGTCACTTACAGATTGCTGCAGTGACTACAAATCTAAATTACATGTAGAACAGAGTATATGTGTAGCTACTAATATTCATACACTATTCCAGAGTCAGAGCACTATATTTCTCTCAAAGTTCTAGAGAGTGCCCTTAAGGGTTTATGGTTTCTTCTTCTCAACCTCCCATCCTAAGTATGTTTCCATTAGCATGCCAGTTCCATTTAACTGATTTTCACCACTTAGTTTATAAAAAGAGGTTTTAAAAAATATAAGAATAAAAGAATTACAAACATTTCCCCCAAATTCCTCACATACTATACCAGCTCATTCTGGGAAGAGTAGATTCAAACTTACCAAATGTCTTGATAGAATTGTTTCTACCACATTCATGTCAAATGAAGGATCATGCTCTATATATAAGTCCTTGTCTCAGCAACCATCTTTCATTTTCTGTGACTTTTTCCAATGATCTGGGAGCAGGTGGGAAATCATTGGATTAGGGGCTGTACTCCTCCTACTACATCCTAATGGTTGCTCCATATTAGAGAAACTTCTGGACAAAAAATCAAAAGATTTCACTCTAGTTGTGCCACTTAAAATCTAGTAAACACTGGACAAGTCATTTAACCTCTCTTCCTCAGTTCTCTTATCTGTAAAATGTAAATAATAATAGCCCTTAGCACAAAGGGTTGTTGTGAAGTTCAAATGAAATGTCTATAAAATACTTTTTAACCCTAAAAGCACTATTCAATTGTAACCAATTATTATTTAACTTCTCTGAGCCTCATAAAGGAGATTGGTGGTATGGTTGATAGAGCATGTGTGGGAAGCCAATAAGAGAATAGATAAAAATCTGAGACTCTTCTTTTGACCCCTTTTGTGATCCTTGTGATTTCTTGTTGAAAAGTATTTTGGCCTTATTGAAGAGCTTTAGGTTCCTAGTGGGCCAGCATTTAAAAGGTTAACACTCTCCTCCTTTGGCCAGGAATGCAGCTGCCTGGTATAGCCAAGGCCAAAACCTTAGCAGGGGCAATTCAACCCTGAGCAAAATATTCCCTGACTTAGCTTTCTGATAAGAACCCAGTCAAAATTCAGCCTTGGCCTTGGTCTGTTCTGTTCTGTTCTGAAGACAATGAGACCTTTTATGTTTTGATATGACATAATTTATAACTTCTGCACATCTGCAAAGTTTTGGGGGGGTTCTTTTGTGTGAAATGAGTCTTGAAATATAATAATTTTTATATATATCTATATATATAATGTTGAATATGCTGCAGGACCCTTTTTATTATATATATATTATAT
>NW_025398101.1:0-6117 GCF_016433145.1 Gracilinanus agilis | reverse complement strand
CTCCAAAGGGGTGGTTAAGCATTCTTTTGCATCCTAGGAACTGCTGGTTTCCCTTCTGCCTCCCATGTGTACACAGCAGGAGAGGTCATAGAGAAGCCCATAGCTCTGGCCTTTGAAGTAACCACAGAAGATGCTCCCTAAGTAAAGTGGACCCAGCACTTTATAAACAATGGCATTTGAGTCTACCTGCCAGACTGTTTCTTTTCCACTTTTTCACTTCACAAAGATTAGCTTCAGCCACAGGCAGAGGATACTTCAAAGGCTGAAAGTTGAGGAATTTACTCAGCTCTCAAGACTTGCTTCAAGGAAAACTGAATGATTTGAATGTCTAAGAAGTTCTCCTAGTAGCTTATCTCTGTCTTCTTTTTTCTCATCTCCTCAACCCTTCTCCTTTGAATGCTCAGCTTTAGAAGTCCTCATAAGCAAATAAATTGCTTCATCTCAGCACCAATGAAAATATTTGTAGGTCATTGAGAGTTCTCTTCCCTTTAGATAAAATTTAGCAAGCCCTGCCATTCCAGCTTTTAGGAAGAGATAGGATCTGGTGTTCTATCTTAAGTCCCCAGGAACAATTTAGGCTCTGAAACCAAGTCCTTTGATGGTCCTGACCAAGTCTCTAAATTACTGCTCTGGCTTCTTTCTATGGAAAAAAAAATGGGGAGAAATAATGTGACAATGAGAAAGCAAAATTACTTAAATATCTTTAATTGTATCAGAGAAACATTTAAAAATATTTTGGGAGAAATACTGATCCATATTTGCATGAAACTTGCAGATAAGAGTTACAGTAAACTAAAATTCAGTTTCTCTGTCTGTCTGTCTGTTTGTCTGTCTGTCTGTCTGTCTGTCTGTCTCTCTTTCTCCTCTCAGAAGAGTACAGTTTAGACCTATGATTTCTTCAGTGTAGAAAAGCCATGGCATGGAAATTCCCTCAATTAATATAGATCAGCAATGATGTAACTTACAGTCTAAGGGAGTTGCTGGGGAAACAGAGTTCTTGAGGTCTTGTCCAGAGACACTCAGCTTGTAGTATATGGCAGAAGCAATATCTAAACTCAAATCTTTCCAATTCCAGGCTGTCCCCTTATCCACTATACCTCATTTGCTTCTTAGCAACATATACATATATATGTACATATGCATTTGTATATATATATAATATTTAAAATGAAATGTATTTCAGTTGGATACTTAAAAGAAAATAATCTCCCTTATAATATATGTATGTGTGTATCTATCTATATATATATTTTTTATGGCATTGCTTTTTGCTTTTTTTCCATTTGAACAAGTTTTTACTCTCTCTCCTTCCTACTCCCCACACATATTCTGAATTTAACAAAAAAAAATTTTAAAAAGGAATAGAAAAACTCTTTTATCAAATATATTGTCAAGCAAAACTAATTCCCTCATTGGCCAGGTCTAAAAAATGTACACCTCATTTTGCATTCAAGTCCATCACTTTTTTTGTCAGGAATTGGGTAACTTGTTTCATCCAGAGTCTTCAAGAGTCATGGTTTGTCATTTCTTAAATCAGAATTTGAAAGTATTTTAAGTTGGTTTTCTTTGTAAGGTTGTTATTATGTAAATTGTTCTACTGGTTTCTTCTCACTTCACTCTTCACCATTTCATCCAAATCTTCCCAGATTTATTTGAAATTATCTATTTCATCATTTCCTATGGCACAGTAATTGTCCGTGGCATTCATATGCCAGATTTGCTCTAGCCATTCCCCAATAAGTAGTTACCCTCTTTAGTTTCTATGTTTTTTTCTGCCACTACAAAAAAGAATTGTTATAATTATTTTTATACATATGGGTCCTTTACTTCTTCCTGTGTCTTTGGATCAATATTAGGCATGTTTTAATAACTTTTGGGGCATAATTGCAAATTGTCTTCCACAATGGCTGGACCAATTCATAGTTACACAAGTAATGCATGACTATATCTATTTTTCTCATAAATTAGACAACATTTTTCATTTTCCTTTGGTCAACTTTGCCAATTTGATGAGTGTGAGGTGGAGACTAGGAGTAGTTTTCATTTGTATCTCCCAAATTATTAGTGATTTTGAACATTTTTATATAGTTGTTATAGCTTTGAGCTCCTTTCTTGAAAACTGCTTTTTCTTATCTTTGATGACTTAGTGAGGAGTAATATTTATTCATAAAAATTTCAATTAGTTCCTTAGATATTTTGGATGAAAGTTTTTTGACAGAGAAACTGCTGAAAAGATCCTCCCTCCCCCAGTGACTTCTTTGCCTTCTTATTTTAAAGGCATTGGTTGTATTGTGCAAATACTTTTTAAAAAATTTATAATTAAAATTGTCCATTTTTATCTTATATATTCTATCTATCTCTTGTTTAGTCATAAACTTTCCCTATCCACAAGCTGAAAAGGTAATTTCTTTCTTCTCTAATTTGCTTATGATGTGACCTTTTTATGTGCAACTACACCTTTTATGTATCTATTTGATTATCTTGGTATATGATGCAAGATATTATTCTATACCTAATTCTTGTCAGATTGCCTTCAAATATTGTTCAAATAGTCAATCGTTACCCCCAGATCAATTCTTCCAAATTAATTTTGTTATTATTTTTTCCTAATTCTATAAATAATCTTTTCATAGTTTGATGTGATACTGAATAAGTACTGAATTTTATCAACTATTTATGTCTATTTTCTATAGTGATTTATAGTTGCATGCACATAGTCCTTGCATGTATCTTTGTCAAGAATTTTCTTTCTATCTCTTCTTTGCTAAGTTTTGTGAGTAACATAGTCGTGTTGATGATTTTTTGTGGATTTAATTTCTATCCAGTCCCTTTGATGGATTTATTACTTCAATTACTTTTTTTTTTAGTTGATTCTTTAGGATTCTCTAGCTTGACCAGCATCATCTTAGCTAAGCTTCTGCCATACATTTTTTTGCCCATGTTTATTCCTATGATTTTTTGTCTTATTTCTACAGTTTGCATCTCTAGCACTTTATAATAATAATGATAATATAAATATAAAAATAATAGTAATGAAGATAATAGGCATCTATACTTTACTCTTACCTAACTCATATTATGTATCTTAAAAAAACAATTACATGATTTATCCTTGAATTTTTCTGGGCATTATATTAACCATAATGATCCATGAATAGAATTCATTATTTGAAATATTTGGAGACATGCTAACAACTAATCATCATAGTTATGTGCATCTTTTATAGAGATGGTGTTTAAGAGTACTTTCATAGGTTGACAACACTCATCTGCCACTAACTGACCACCCACTTCCACTGATGGAGTTCAGTTCCAAAAAAAGATAAACTTTAAAAAATAATAGAAGAGGTGTTATCACAAATGAATAAGAAGAAGAACAGACATTTATAGAGACATTTAAGATTTGCAAAGCACTGTACATATACCAACTCATTTGAGCCTCATGACAATATCGCGAGGTAAGTACCATTATCTCCATTGACTGACAAGGAAACTCAAACATAGTGAAATGACTTGCCCAAAGTCACTTGTTAGAAACAAGATTCAAAGTTATGATAGACTTTAGGCTCATTACATCACACTGCCTCTTATAATAAACTACTAAGATAATATACCTAATAACACCTCAAATTCAAAATTCTTTTCCCAGCCCATAGAGAAAAGCCAATCCTAGGAAATTAAAAATTATAAGTTGCAATTCAGGTTTACTTAAGTCTGTAATAGATTTCATGAATTTATAATTCCTACCAAGATTATTTGCAGTTTCAGATGTCAATTTCTAGCAGAAAACAGGCTGAATTTGTCTCTCCCTTGCAATCATTTCTCTATTCTCCTTAAAGAGCCCATTCTACAACTGCTTAGAATTTGTGACATGGACTCCATAGGAGGTTTTAGAGAGAGAAAGATGTCTCTGTTCTGTCCACCTGTCCCATTCATTGAGGCAAAAAAAGCTAAGCTGAAGATTAACCCAGGTAAAAGATTGAAATGAATCTTAACAGAGCTGACCAGCATTATTCAGATAACCATTGAAGTCTATTCAATAGGTCACTTTATTTTTGCCCCAAAATTTGAGTTCTTATTTTATTTCTACAATATTATTTCAAGCACAAAATTAGCAACCGTGCAAAAGTGACAATGACTAATCAAATAAGATCTTAGAGACTTTGAACTGTAAAGAAACTTTGAGGGCATATGTAACAATCCTCTCATTTAATAGATAAAAATAACAGAGCCCCAGAGAAATGAAGTGATTTGTCCCGGGTCACATATTAATTAGTGGTGGAATCCAGACAAAAAAACATAATCCAGGGCTCTTTTCCCTTCTCCATGCATTTTGAAAGGCATAAAATTGTCTCTTTTCATTTCCAAGTGCTTTTGTATAAACAACTGATTACAAGCATGTAGGTTTCCATCCCAGAAAACTTAAAAGATATCTTCTGCATAGTATCCATTCCAATTTCTTGAAAATTAGGTAACTGAAATCTTATGGAGGGAAGAAATGATTTTCTACTTTTTCTTCATCTCATTTTAAAGAAACCTTCAATATAAAGTAGAGTTTGGAAACAAAAGTTAGTAGCTAAGGGATGCAGAGGCTAGAGTGTTGGACCTGAAGTCAGGAAGACCTGAGTTCAAATCTGATCTCAGACACTAGCTGTGTGACCCATGGCAAGTTACTTCACTCTATTTGCCTCAGTTTCCTCATCTGTCAAATGAGCTGGAGAAGGAAATGGCAAACCACTCTAGTATCTTTGCCAAGAAAACCTCAAATGGGATCATGAAGAGACAGACAGAAACAGAGCTAAATGACTGGGTAACAAAAGGGCTAAGATCTCTGAAAATGAGATTATCTACCAGATAATTGCTTCTGGGCACCTATAGCCTTACAGTCTTTCTTCAGTCCTTCCATATCTATGATTTCATTAGTGTGGATGTTTCTTCAATTGATTTATTTTACAGAGTTGATGAGCCTGAAAAAAAACCATTGTCTGGTGACGAATGTTTTGGTGATGAGTCTCTGAATTTAGCTAGACCAGTCTTCAGACAAGAGATACCCAAGTGGGCCATTTTCAATCCTGGGAAACATTTCCAATTTATAGAGCCCACTCAAACGTGTGCTCTGCTAGAATAATCTCAGGGATCTCAAGGTCACATACAAATAATGAGTCCATCTCCAAGCTGGACTTTGGTGGATTCAGGTGGAAGAAATCAGCCAAGAAGGAACTTTCACATTGCCATCTGCTGGATACTGAGATAAGTGACTTAAATTTAACAAAGATAAAAATTTCCGATAGTCACAAAACAATTCTGAAACACACACTAAAGAATGAGGAGAAAGTTGGTTGGATTTTCAAATAAACAAAATGGTATTGCTTTGTGAAGTGCTCAGAGTACATGTCCAGAAGTATTTTTGCAGAGAGGCATTAGGTCATAATAGAAAAAGTCCATCTCAGAAGGACCCTCATACTGACTGGGTGACCCTCTCTTTTTAAGTCATATCTCCTGGTGCCCAAGGCAGTGTTCTGAGATCAAGGAACAACGTACTATGACCAACAGGCTGAATTCAGTTGACTTGGTCTGTCCCACCAGTGAGCTAAGTGGTTAGCTGAATAAAAAAACAGCAAAAAAGTAGACTGAATTTGGCTCAAAGGTCATAATTTGATGTTCTTCACTCTTAGATTATTAACTGTAGAAAAGTTGTCCATTTATATTGGTAGAATAGTAGAAGGACTTTTCACCCCTTGGAATACCTTACATCAGAAAAATCACATATTTGGTTTTTTTAAAAAGTCTATTAAACTCTTTGGAAATAGATCTACCTTATGAAGACATTTCCTATCTACCAAGTCAATAAATATTACTGAAAATAAAACTGGAATTCAGACATAAACCTAGATAGTGAGTTAGACAAAGAGGGAGATAGGTAGATTGGAAGACAGAGAAAGAGAGATGGAGAGAAACAGACAGACATTCAGAGAGAGACAGATAGAGACAGAGAAAGAGACAGAAAGACAGAGAAAGACAGAGGCAGAGAGACAGACACAGAGAGACAGACAGACAGAAAGAGAGAGAGAAAGAGAGAGAGAGAGAGAGAGAGAGAGAGAGAGAGAGAGAGAGAGA
>NW_025398100.1:0-5455 GCF_016433145.1 Gracilinanus agilis | reverse complement strand
TGCAACAAAATATTAGTGACTCAATTTTCTCATATCCCCTCCAATTTTTGTCATTTTTTCCCTTTTCTGTCCAATATAGCCAATCTGATAGGTATAGGGCGGTACCTTTGAGTTGTTTTGATTTGCATTTCTGTAATTAATAGTTACTTAGAACTTTTTTTGGATGACTATAGAGAGCTTTAATGACTTTTTCTGAGAACTACTGTTTCATATCCTTTGAACATTTATCAATTGGGGAATGACTTGTATTCTTACACATTTGACTCGTTTCTCTATGTATTTAAAAATAAGGCCTTTATTAGAGAGACTTGTCAATTTTTTTACTCTTATGATTATTGTGTATTACTCTCTAGTAGATGGTTAGGGGGGCAGAAAGGGTAGTTAACTACTGGTTTGCCTTTTCTTTGGGTGACAATATAGTAGACAGAGGATAGGAAATGAAGTATTCAAAATAGAAAGATTTCTATATTAAGCATTTTGTTTGTGCCAACTGTAGGATTGTTCATGGGGAGCAGATGAGTATCAGAATTGTTTGAAAAAAAACCTTTGATCTAAAGCCCATTTTCCTTTATATATTTTCCTTGAATATTTTTCAGTCATCATACTTTGTCTAAAACATGTAACTAACACTAGATATACAAATGTGATGTGCAAACAGTGTAAATGAATAATGCATTTGATGAGAAAAATTTGACCAGACCAGAAATCGTATAGGACTTGGAATAGGACTATTTATTATAAACAGTTAAATGTAATAACATTTCCTATGTTTAAGAGTAAAGAGGAGACAAGGAGTGAAAAATCTTGTGCAAAACACATACAACAAATGTTATATAATTAATGAAATTTAATCAATTATGAAAAAATATTTTGAGGTATCCATTTGAATGCTCTGAAGTTTTAAATCAATATCCATTGAGAGTAATTTAATATCAAGGTTAAAACATGCAAATTTTACAAGTACAATAATCTAAAAAGCAAAATATTTAAACCTTCCTGCAAACTTATTAACCCCTTCCCCATAGTAAATTTAAAACCCAAGGTGTTAATTAGCAGCCTCATTGAATTCTGATATGGTATGGAAAATAATACTGCAACCTAAGCAGTCACAAATATTGGATTTTTGAGAAAATTGTTATATATTGAGTGTTACCAAAGCATGTATCTTATTATATAAAAACTGAAACTATGTATTAAAATGTAAACTATATGTAGAAGCAATTTGTTAGAAATTAATCATGTTTACTTGCAATGATATATGATTTTTATTGTAAACTAAAAGTTTTAGGTAAATTGGTTATGACAATGTACAAAAAATATGATGTTATACATTAAGATGATGTTGATTCTCTTCTAAGTTACTGACCAGCCCCTGTACCAGCCATTATTAATCAAGATAATGTTAGTGGGAATTTAACTCCCAGCAAAGTTGTTAATCCCTTTTCTGTATAAATTCAGAAGAATTGCCAGATAGCTTAAGCAATTGTTGGCGACTATTGAAACATAGAAAAAAATGGAAAATTATTGGAAAGAAAAATTGGTTATCATGACTTGAAAAATCAAATTTTTTCATTGTGTATGTGAATTTTGGAAAATTTTCAGCTACAAAATGCCATTGACGAGATTTCTTGTTTAAGGTAAAAGCCATTGAGATTGGAACCAATATTATTTTTGAGTTTTGAATTCAGGTATAGTATAGAACTGTATCCATCATTCAAAAGGAAAGAATAAACCTGACTCTTACCTGGTCAAACCGTATTATAATCCTTTCCATGCCTTTTCCTTTCAAAGCAAATTGTTATAATCAAAGCGAAGTGAAATAATAATTGAAGCCTCAGAAATTTGAATGTGTAGAGAAATCAAATATGTTCCAATACTTACTTAAGAGACTGCACCCCACCCCAAGTTTTTGTTTTAATTGGAGTTACAATGAATCCCTTGTAAGTTAATTCATTTGTATAATCACTGAACATGAATTGAAGTAACCTACTTACAAACACAAACAAACAAAAAACAAACCTAGAATTATAATATGGAGGTTGAGGTTTTGTTTTTATTTACACAGGAAATGAACACCCACAGCAGAGAGCCTTTCAGGAACAGCCGAATATGAAAAAATACAGATGACTACTCCAAAGACTTCCAAAGAGTCGCCAAAGCCCATGATTTGGAGACAAGCCAAAAGAATAGTTCTCATGACAGAAAAATCCCTTGAGGTAGCAAGCCTCCCTAATACTGGTCAATCTTAACTATTAACCCCAGCTGAATTATTACTATTGTTGTGATTTAGCTACCTTGATTGAAAAAATGTAACTTATAATGATGTACAGCCTTGCATACTGATATTAGGTATAATTATTTCTGTACCAAATGTAAGTTTTCAAAGGACATTTCCCCTTCTATTAGCTCAATCTAAACTCATACTTATTCCACCAGAAGATAGTGCAGCATAATAGATCCGCACTTAGCAAGACTTAGCACAAACATTTAACATCAAACACTTATTGCAGATTTGATTAGGAAGAAAAGACACATACCAGATCCTAGAATATCATCCCATAACAGAATATAATCCTTAATGGCAAAATAGCATGGGCACTTAGAAAATAAACAAATATGACTTATAAATAAAGAAGTCAATATTTGCTTGGTTAATGGAACCAAAAATTGTATGCTAACATAATCAGGCCTAATATTAAGAGTAGTTCTCAAAGGCTGGAGCAGAATATATTATGCATCACATGAAGTAAAAAATGCATGAGTTGCAATCATGACATCTGACAAAGCCAAAGTAGGTATTAATCTGATTAAAAGAGAAAAGGAAGGAAATTATATTTTGCTAAAAGGTACTATAAACAATGAAGTAATATCATTAATAAAGACATGTGCACCAAATGGTATAGCATCTAGATTTCTAAAGGAAAAATTGAAGGAACTCAAGTAGGAAAAAGATAGTAAGACCATACTAGTTGGGGATCTTAACCTTCCCCTTTCAGAACTAGATAAATCAAACCAAAAAATAAATAAGAAAGAAGTAAGGGAAGTAAATGAAATGCTAGAAAAATTAGAGTTAATAGATATCTGGAGAAAACTGAACAGGGATAAAAAGGAATATGCCTTCTTCTCAGTAGTACATGGTACACATACAAAGATTGACCATGTACTAGGGCATAGAAATACTGCAAAGAAATGCCGAAAGGCAGAAGAGTAAATGCCACTTTTTCAGATCATAATGCAGTAAAAATTATAATTAACAAGGATCTATGGAAAGGCCCTTAATTAAAGTTAATCAGAAATTAAATAATCTAATTCTTCAAAACAGGGTGGGGGGTATTTTTCCAGGAAGATGGCAACTTAGAAGGAGGGAATCTTAAAACCTCCACACCCTTACACAGCAAGATAGAAAACAATGCACTTCGAGAAGAAAGAGGACCAAATCTAATAACAGGACAGAGCAGGGGGAACCATCCTTGCAACACAACTAAAGAGGTACACAAGAAAAAAGGCTTCAATTCTTTAACTGTAGGGTCTGAGAGCATAGAAGGGGAATCCCAGGACGCCTCCCCCATGTGTTGTCAGGAGTCTCCAGAGGCCTGGGAAATCTCAGGGCCAGTGGACACACTGGTCGGGAGGGAGGGCCTTGCTGGTACTGGACTCAGGGAGTCAAAAACAGGCACTGGAGAGGTGACTGGAGGAGAAAACCAGAGAAACACAGCAAAAACACCCAGGAAGATGGTGGCTTAGAGAGAGCCAAACCCCAGACAGCTTGGCTTCCTCATACCAAGAAAGAGAACACAGGGCTTGAAGAGGAAAGAAAATCAGATCAAACACAGCAGACAGACAGCACACGGGGACCCCTGTGCTGGAGAGCTTAGTTCATCGAAAATGCTCCTTCTTGTCCTCCCACGGTTTTTCTTGAGGTTTAGCTTAGGGCAGATAAAGTACTGAGATTAATCCAATCAATAGAGGATTAATCCCAACAATTGGACAGACTAGAAGTCTTCAGAGGGCAGAGAAAGTAACTACAAACCTCCTCCATTGCCAGCTGGGGGAAGATCTTTCATAAAAGATCATTAAATACATCTGCTCAAACTAGCAGAACAAGAAAGGAAAAAATATGAGTAAGCAACAGAAAAAGAGAAAAGAAATGACAATTGAAAGCTTCTTTCAAGGAAGTGAAAAGAGAGCAAATAAAATAGAAATAGAAGAAGAGGAAGTAGTTCCAGCGAACTGGACACAGGCTTTGGAAGATCTCAAAATTCAATTAACTCAAGAATTTAAAACTCAATTAACTCAAGAACTTCAGGAACTCAAAAAGCAATCAAGAGAAGCAAGAGAGGCTGAAGACAATTTGAAAAAGGAAATACATGAACTAAAACAAGAAAATAAAGTCTTAAAAGCCAGAATTGGCCAGCTTGAAAATGAAGCAAAGAAGATGATCTACAAAGAAAATTAGACCAGAAGAAGAATGATCAAAAAACCAGGGATGAAATTCAGTCTTTAAAAAACAGAACTCAACAACTAGAAACAAATGACTTCACAAGGCAGCAAGAATGTATTAAACAAAATTAAAAAAAATGAAAAATTTGAGGAGAATATGAAATACCTCATTGATTCAACCAAAGATCTGGAGAACATAGCTAGAAGAGACAACTTAAGAATTACTGGTCTACCAGAACATCATGATAAAAGAAAAAGTTTAGATAGCATCTTATAAGAAATTATCAGAGAAAATTGCCCAGAAATTCTTGAACAAGAGGGAAAAGTGGAAATCAACAGAATCCACAGATCACCTTCTACATTTAATCCACAAATGACAACTTCCAGGAATATTATAACCAAATCCAAAAACTACCAGACCAAGGAAAAAATATTACAAGCTGCTAAAAAGAAGACATTCAGATATCAGGGAACCACAGTTAGGATAACACAGGATCTGACTACATCTACATTGAAGGACCTGAAGGCATGGAACACAATATTCCAGAAAGCAAGAGAACTGGGTCTACAACCAAGAATCAACTATCCAGCAAAACTAAGTATATTATTACAGGGGAAATATGGTCATTCAATAAAATTGAAGACTTCCAAACATTCATCAAGAAAAACCAGACTTAAACAAGAGAGTTTGCTGCCCAAATCCAGAACTCAAGAGAATCAACATAAGGTAATTAAGAGAATGGGGGGAGGAGAAAAAATTCTTTTCTTTAAGGGACCCAACAACTTCAATCAATTTGTATCCCAAGAAGAAAAGAAGATATTGGCAAATATTAAAAATTGTTATTACCAACAGGGTAACTAGAAGAAGTTTACATAGAGGGAACAGGGACAAACTGTATAGGATGAAATGTCAAGAGATATACAAATAAATAAATAAATGAATATATATGTATGTAGGTAGGTAGGTTATAGTTATTCCTGTTGACTCCCTAGGAGCATAGGGCCACAACCATCT
>NW_025398099.1:0-4114 GCF_016433145.1 Gracilinanus agilis | reverse complement strand
AGAGGGAGAGGGAGAAGGGAGAAGGGAGAGGGAATTTGTCTTCTAAGCAGAACTCTCAAATTTGAACTTGGGGATCATTTAGATTTCCCCTAGAAGAATGAACTGGTTAGAGGTATGGTGTAACTAAGCATGTGAGCATGAGTCTTGGAGACTAAATTCTGAAGCTTTTACCCAGAAGGAGCTGGGGAGCTTGGAAAAAGTAAGAATTGTTCCTGAGAGTCTGGGTCAGAGATCTCTCAGTTTATCCATTTCTGATTGGACCGGGGAAGTAAAAAGAATTCAGACCCACTCAAGTTCAACAATTTTGCACAATGTTGTTACGATCGTGGCTCTAAGGCTAGAAGGGATTTCAGAGGGCTCAGAGGTCAACCTGTTTACTTTACAATTGAAGAAACTGAGGTCTGGAAGAAGCTAGGTCAAAGAGTTGAGATCATAGGTCTAGAGCTGTAAGGAACCTCAGAAATCATCTCATTCCAACCACCTTATTTTATTGATGAAAGAACTGGGGACCTGAAGAGTTTCTGTCAAGTCAGCATGCATTTATGAGGTATTTGCTATGTTCTAGGCACAGTGTCTAACACTGGGGATATATATACAAGTAGAAAGAAAGACAGTTCTTGCCCTCAAGGAGTTTTCATTCTAATAGGGGAAGATAAAACAACAGAAAAAGGAGCTGAAAAGAGGAGAAAGTACCAAAGTTAGGAGGATGGTGGATGGCAAGAAGATGGCAAGATGGTAGACCTTACCATGGTAGATGATAGAAGAACTTACCAATGGGAGAAAGGGGATTGGGTGTAGAGGGATATTCTAGGCCAAGAAGGCCTGAGAGAATGAAAGAACTTCCAGGTTTATAAAGGCAACTGAGGCACAGTAAGAGGAATCAGAAACAGAGCCAGGCTAAATGACTTGTCACATAAGTTAATGCCAGATGTGGGATTTGAACTCAAATCTTTAGATTCCAGAGCCACTGTAGCATTGACATTCTTCTATTTAACTCTGTCTGATTCTGGTTCCTGAGACCCATTTATCTGCCCCTTCCAGAAATTTGGTATATTCTTTGAGGGAGACTGCTTCTCACTTTATTGGTTCATTCTATTTCCTTCACCAACAGAACCTCAGCCTAATCTAACTAGGTGAGTCAAATATTTCTTCTCCCTTTTCATTGCCTCCTCTCCCTTTTTCTTTTTTGTTCAGAGGTAAAGAAACATTTCTCAAGGTGTCCCCAGCTGGTTTCCCCCATAATTATACCCTCTATGGATTGTCAAGAGAGGTAAGAGAAGACATAGCTGGGGCAGTCAGCTGCTGCTTTGTTTGTACGATGATTCCATTTTGTTTAGAACATAATATACTCCAGAAAGCTTATATCCTGCACTGAAGAAACCAATTACATTTCAGGGCATTTTTAGTGCTTCAAGTCTCTGAGCTAAGGAAATAGGTAAAATCCTGTCACCATGGTAGCCAGTCACAATTTGTCTCTTAAAATAGTATACAAGTTCCATAAATTGATGCTCGACTCTGTGTAAAACTGGCAATAAATAGGTAAATAGGTAAACAAAACCCAATAATGGCCCAGCCTTACTGGAGAAACTCATCTGGAAGTTTAGGGGTCTCTATTCAGAGGAATAAGAGTCCTTGAATTCAGAGTGATGGATAACAAAAACAACAGGCATGAGAAATTCTTGGGTCCAATTTTTGATTTTCATGTATTTGGAAAGGAAAGAAAAGAATAATACCGAACTTGAGAGGAAGGATCATAGGATCAAAGCTTAGGTAAGGGAGAGTCTTGGGAGGCCTCTCTCATTTTACAGATGAGGAAACTGAGTCTTAATCTGAGTTCTATAACTAGCAAATATCTGAGATAGGATTTGAATCTATTTTTTCCTGATTCCAAGTTGAACACACAATCCAGCCCACCAGACTAAGGAGAGGAGAAAAGATACAGAATGAACCTGGTTTCAGGGATCCCCTGCCTTCCATTCTGCAGCCTCATCAGGGAAGATACTAGATAGGGGATTCCTTTAACTTTCTACATCCTAGAGATTTCCAGAGTATTTGGAGATTCTATAGTCTATGCATACTTTATATGTGGTAAATCAGAACTAAAAAATAATCAAGCTGTGAATCATTCAGATGTTGAATAAAAATGACAACCTCCACTTTCCTCCATCTCTATCCCTGTCCTTTGGGAATGATAGATCTGTGAATTCATAGCAAACAGTATGGTGCATTGGAAAGAATGACTGGCTATGGAGTCAAAGGACTAGATTCAAATTTCACCCCTGAAATTTACTTGTGTGATCTTGAGCATGTCACAACTTTTCTGAGCTCAATTTACATCATCTATAAAATGGGAGGTTTGGAATAGATGGCCTCTAAGGTCCCTTATAACTCTAGATCAGTGATTCCCAAAGTGGGTGCCACCGCCCCCTGGTGGGTGCTGCAGCGATCCAGGGAGGTGGTGATGACCACACTTTTTTATTATTTTTTTGTATTACATTCTATTCTGAGTTCAATAAGTAGTTTCATAATTTCCAGGGGGGCGCTAAGTAACATTTTTTCTGGAAAGGGGGTGGTAGGACAAAAAAGTTTGGGAACCACTGCTCTAGATCTATGCTGTTTTTATTTAAAAAATACATCACCATGTCCAAAGTCCCATATTAATATTAATAATTGTGTGGGACATGAAGAAGAATATCAATGTCTGTTTTCTATGAAAGGACAGTCTAGGAGAGATTAGACATATAGTATGGATAACAAAAAGAAAACTCATTCTGGAAGAGCTTGGAGGACCTAGGTTCAAATAATACCTCTGATACTTTCTACCTGTGTGTTGTTGTTCAGTTATGTCTGAGCCTCCAGGACCCATAGACCATATCTATCCAGTGGGTTTTCTTGGCAAGGTTTGCCATTTCTTTTTCCCAGTAGATCCTTTTGTCGGGCAATCAGAGGCTAAGTGATGTGTCAAGGATGGCACAGCTAGGAAGTATCTGAAGCCAGATTCGAACTCAGATTTTCCTGACTCCATGCCCAGATCTCTATCTGCTGAATCATCCAGCTGCCTTCTCGGCATCCAGAAGTTAAGGACTTGTTGCCCAAGTCACACAGCTATGAAATTCTAGATCTAGGATCCTATCTCTCTCTAAGTCATTCATTCTAGCTCATACAGAAGTTCCCAGAGCCAAGATTCCAACCCCAGTCCTCTGACTTCAAATCTAGTGTTCTTTCTATTATATTGCCATCCACAGACAACAGGAAAGTCATGGAGAGCTGTGAGTGCCATTCTTCTTAAATTCTGAAAAGGGCATTTTTAGGTTGGGTAGCTAGGTGGCATAATGGATAGGATGGTAGGCCTGGAGTCAGGAAGACCTGAATTCAAATCAGACCTCAGACACTTACTAGCTGTGTGACTCTGGGCAAGTCACTCAACCCAGTTTGCCTCAGTTTCTTTGTCTGTAAAATGAGCTGGAGAAGGAAATGGCAAACTACTCCAGTATCTTGGGCAAGAAAATCCCAAATTTGGTCATGAAGAGTTGGATATGACTGAAACGATTAAGGAACAGAAAAATGTAGGTCAAGTAATAGATGGAACTACTTTATCCATTGGGAAGTGAGCAAATAAACTCTAAGAGTAGATATAAGAGAAAATATAAACAAAGCTTTTTAAAGTCAGAGGTGAGAAATTTTCCTTTATTTCAAAGGATTACATTTTGGCCAGTTAAACTACTAGTAAGTGTGTGAAATAGCATTAGAATTCAGATTTTGTCCAGAACTGGATGTATGATCTTGTGGTCATATTTGGCCAGGAATGGTTTAATGAGTTTTCAGATCTTTGGGGCACCCAATTTAGGATTATAGGACTTGAGTTTAAATTCCAGCTATTCTACTTACCATCACTCATCTTTTCTGTGCCTTAGTTTCCCAGCCTGTAAAATGAGAGGGTTGGACTAGATGGCTTCTGAGGTCTCTTGGAACTCTAAATCTACATCCTCTACATTTTTTGAACCAATTATTATTTTTTTTCCAAAAAATGTATCTTATTCTTTTTTTTTTAACATTTATTAATATTCATTTTTAACATGGTTACATGATTCATGCTCCACCTTTCCCCTTCAAC
>NW_025398098.1:0-1543 GCF_016433145.1 Gracilinanus agilis | reverse complement strand
CCTTCCTTCCTTCCTTCCTTCCTTCTTTCCTTATCCCTCTAGGCTAAACAAAAATGTCTTAAATACTTAAATAAACAGAGTAGTATTTGTTATAAGAGGTAAATGTTATGATCTGCTATGATATGGGAGAACAAACAAGAGGAAATCAATAGTTGGTTATATATTTGTTTCACTCTTTCAGCTCTCTTGCCTGCTCTGAAAATCTCACTTAAAAATATGGCTCTTATTCATATTGGAATAATTACTAAAATGGAGGTCATTATTCCAATTATGTCTCTTTCAATGAAGAAGCTCATAGGTTTTTACATATCTGTTCCTTGGTCCATGAACTAACGTAGGCTTAAGGCCAACATGCTTCAGGGAAAGCTTTGAAGGAGGTTGGGTTTAGAATAAAGGGGCAAAACAGTATATGCAAGTATTCTGCAAAGCCTGTGTTTCTCTATTTATTTTTGTGCATTTTTTGTCATCTACTTCTCCAATCACCTATTCCCCACTATGTCTCAAATACGTAAATGCCAGTAGGATAAGTTTTTGGCCTAGAAAGAGAGACGATAACCTCTTCTTGAAAAATAATCTGACACATGGCAAAAAGTGAAGTAAATAGATACAGTAGAAGAATTCACAAATCAATAGAAGGTAACTTGGTTATTAGGGAGATGGAGGTCATGGAACACTCTTCCCTATAGATTTCCTAGTTATAAATAATGTTATGATTTGTGGCTTCAGTAAAGCAAAGATAAAACACATATTAATTGGGATAGTTACTTTACTTATTCTACTTAAGAAGCAAGGATTTGTTCCCTTCCCTTGTACCGGAGCTCAGTTATGTATTGAAAGGTAATGCACATGAGTTGCCATGTTAAGTGCTAAACAGAGAATTAGCTACAGAATGTCTCTCACTATTGGAAGATAGGTGGAGGTAGACTTCTAGGGCAGATTATACAGGTCTACCATGTCAGATGCAAGCACTATGGAGGATGCTTTTGCTAAATTGCTTATCTTTGTTACATTGAGGGTAAGAGGGGTGGGAGGAGAGGGTACACAAAATGACTGTGAGGCAAAGATGAATGCAATGTATTAAAAATAAAAAGAAATAAATGTCTGTTTTTTTTGAATTTTTTTAAACCCTTAACTTCTGTGCATTGGCTCCTAGGTGGAAGAGTGGTAAGGGTGGGCAATGGGGGTCAAGTGACCTGCCCAGGGTTACACAGCTGGGAAGTGGCTGAGGCCAGATTTGAACCCAGGACCTCCCGTCTCTAGGCCCGACTCTCAATCCACTGAGCTACCCAGCTTCCCCCATAAAGGTCTATTTTTAAAAAGACCAACATTCTAACAGTGTTGTATGGTTGTAAGTCATTGAACACAATAATCTCCAAAGAATTAAAAATAAGTAACACTCAGAAATGATGAGAAGGCATTTGGCAGGACTCAATAGACCTAAGCATAGAACAAGGACCAATAAAGAAGAAAAAGAAGAAAGGAGTTTTATAATAAAGTATATAGTAGAAAAGATATATATATATATATATATATATATATATAT
>NW_025398097.1:0-1561 GCF_016433145.1 Gracilinanus agilis | reverse complement strand
AAAGAAAAGAAAGTTGGAGAGAGACAAAGTTATAAAGGAGAAGATAGGGAGCCAATGGTTTTTATTGACTATAGTGGACCAATGTGGGATTCCACTTGAATCAGAGAGAACAGAAGAAGGTTTTTGCAATAATACAGGTGTGAGGTGATGAATGGCGGCTTTGTCAGATGATAGAAGGACTGGCATAAGAACATCTTCCTTAGTAGAACAGATTGGATATGGTAATGAGAAAGAGAGAGACTAAAGAGTCAAGAAATGAGCCTGGTTGATAGGGAGAATGGTGGTGCCCTCATCCGTAATAAAAATGTTGGGAAAGAGAGAAGAGCTTGAAGGATGGGGAAAGATAATGAGTTTAGTTTTGGACTTGTTGAATTGAAGATGTTTATGTGACATGAAGTTCATCTTCCTATGAGTGTTGTTGGGAGAATCGAAATCAAAGCAGATAATTATGTAAAGGTCAGGAGAAGAAAACAAGTAAGTCAAGACATTGTGTTTAATTATAAGTCGTAGTCAAAAAATTCTGCTCATCCAAAGGTAAGTATACCAACTATGATTGTCTAGCATGGTACCCATGATTAGGTTTCTGCCATTTGCTATTCTAGAAGCAAGTATGGAGGTCCGGGTTGAGATTGGGGGGAGAGTGGGAATAGTTTGGTCAGTAGCACACTCCGAGCTCCTATTTAATCTTGGACAAATAATTCCCTTCCTATAGGCTTTAGTTTGCTTATCTGTAAAATGTGGAAACAGGTAAATATGGTGCCTAAGATTTTATCTGTATTTTTAAATTTTTATCATCTTTCTCATTCTGTGCAGAATAAATAAACAAATACCAAAAAGGAAACAACATTTTTAAAGGAATAAACGGGAAATTAATTGAAAACTAAAATTAACCTATTTGACTATCTTAATGTCCACTTTATTATTTTTTCCTTTTTAAAATAAAATTATCTGCTTATTTAACCTGTTGGAGCATTTGGGAGTCTTTATAAAGAGCACTGTAAAATTAATACATTACTTCTGACTCTAAATTTTGAAGAGATAACCTATGAATGAATTGCTTTTCTAAAGATCTTAATCTCCAATGACAGAATCCAAATCACTAGTAGGTAAGAAATTTTGGAGGAAGGAATGTCTTCTCTGAGTTCTTCAAATCACAACATTTAGAGAACCTTAACTCACGTTATTTCTAAAGGTCTGGTACTCCTTCATATAAAAGCCAAACATATAAACTTTATGTAGCACATGGTATGGGGCCACTTGCCTGACTCACTTGTATTTTCAAATCAACTCCCCAAAGCAAGGTTATCCCCTTTCAAAGTTCTAGGGGTCCCCGAGGAGTTGGGAGGGAGGGAATAGTTTGTTGGTTTTTTTTTTTAAATACCACAGCCCATGAGACCCAATTGGTATACTTCATCTTACTTACTCTTGGGTTTGTCAGTTAACATCAATTAGCCAGAATTAACTAGCTTTTAGAAAAAGATATCACTAAGGTGGTTTGGTAAGAGTAATTAGTACTAAAGAATCTCCTCAAATTCCAGGACATACACATTTATTATATAAT
>NW_025398096.1:0-6455 GCF_016433145.1 Gracilinanus agilis | reverse complement strand
TATATATATATATCAATTCTAGGAGATTTAGGAAACCTACCTAGGCAGGGCCACGCATCCGGGGATTCCCTGCCCCCCTGTACTTGGAATGGGTTTCTAAGCCCAGAAATACTACTTGAGGGTTCAATAATTTGGACAGGAGGCAGTCCATCATCCCAAAGTCTGTGACTCCTATATACAGCCAATTATTCTCTTCCAGGACAAGAGACAGAAATAGATAGAGGACACAGCAATCTCTATTTCCAACCTCAGAGCATTTGAACACGTTGTCTCCCACTGATGGAATGCACTCTCTGCTACTCCTCAGTATTTTTCTTCAGACTCAGTTCAGATGTCATGTCACCTTCTGCATGAAGCCTTCCCTGAACACTGTCTTCCTCTGCAAGATGAATTTACCTTGTTTATCTAGGTGTAGTATCCTGTCCTCTATTTGTCTTTGTAGCCCCAGCACTTAACACATCACTTTGTATAAAGTAATGTATAGTAAAAGTTCAACTGAACTGAATCAAGGAAGGAGAAAGTTTTTAATGGCTGCTGTAAGAACTCTTATTGCATATAGTTAATCTGAGAAGATTAAGAGAATTTCTATTTAACAATGAGGGTCCCATTGAAAGTGGATTAAAATTAATTTGCAGGGGATCCAGGTCAATAATTTTCAGGATTTGGGGATAAGAATTAAGAAAGCAGATGATGAGAATAAACTAGGGTTGAAGACTGGCAGTTCACTGGTAGAAGGAAAAGTTATCAGGATTCTTGAGGTAGATTAAATGCATGGTTTAGTAGAGGTGATCCCCTAGCACAGAGGTCAGCAACCTTTTTGGCCGTGAGAGCCATAAACGCCACATTTTTTTTAAATGTAATTTCGTGAGAGCATACAGTGCTCACAGTGCACTCCTGTAACAGCGCCTGAAAAAAAATGGACTTTATGGCTCCTGCAGAAAGAGCCATATCTGGTCCTCAAAAGAGCCAACTATGGCTCGAGAGCCATACGTTGCTGACCCCTGCACTAGGAGAACAAAATAGAATAGAAGATCAGGAGATTAGAATCTTGAGCAGGTAAAAACAGAAGGGTTTAGGGAAATGGTGAGATCAAGGGCTTGACTCCTCATTAAGTAGTTGAGGTAGAATGGCAATAGATCCCAGCAATTGAAAAGGATAACGAATAAGGAAACCAGGATGTTTACAGGAATGTCTAAGTACACAAGGATGTGGGCAAGGGATGGGGGTTGAAAGTCTAGGAGTTTTACATTGGGAAGAAATGCTAAGGACTGGCAGAGGACAGCAAAAAGGGCTATGAAAACAGTGAACAGAATGTACTGCAAAGGAAGAGGTGAAAGCAAGATAGCAAGAGAGACTAGGCCTAAAAGTGGCAAGAAGGAAAGGAACAAATCAAGTACCAGTGACTGACTACAGATGAAATGCCTTTCAAAGAAAGTTCAGTGGCTGTGAATGGCAAGAAGTTACCACAAATATGAGAGGAAGGAAGAGACAGATCATCCCAGGGATTTGTTGATCTTACGGGAAAATTCCAAAGAGCATAGAAGAAAAAGGCAAAGAAAGAAAGTAACTGGGAGGAGGTGGTTCAGTCTGTCCCATTCTTCATGACCCTTTTTGGGATATCCTTGGCAAAGATACTGGAGCAGTTTGCTATTTTCTTCCCCACCTCATTTGACAGCTGAAAGAACTGAAGCAAACAGGGTCAATTGACTTGCTCTGGGTCACATAGCTAGGATCTAAAGCCAAACTTGAACTCAAGAGGGGAGAGAAGTTTTCCTGACTCCAGTGCACCTGGCATTCTATTAGCTACGCCACTTACTTGGCAATTCTGAAAGAAACAACAATCAAACAAGCAGCATTTATTACTTTCGTACATAAGCATGAATAGCAGAGATAAATAAAACTCCATCTACAAGTGGAAACAAAAACCTAAAAACTCAATTTTCTTCATCTTTTATCTATGTGCTCATATCATGTCATCCTCTCCCCAGTGCGAGCAAGTAGTAAAATATGTGCTTAATTACATTTCCCCTACTACTTCTTTGGTTCAAGTAATTCTCAATGGTAATGAGATAAATGTCCCCTTAAAAATGTGACTAACTGCATTCATTATAGTATTTGTACTTTGATCAGGGCCACGAAAACTTGCTAATGCTTTGAGCTACATACTAGTGAAGATAAGAACCAGGAGTAAGAGCCTTTATTATGAGTTGAAACCCAGAGTTAAATTAGCTTACTTTTTATATTTTGCCTTTGAATAATTTTCCCCCCTATGGTCATCAGATGCTGAAGAAAAGTTGTTCACTCCTGAATTAAATGCTTTCAGTTACAATACAATAACTTAAACTACATGTTTGACTTAAATTGTGAAGAGTGAATCAAACTCTCTTTGTCTATCAATCAGCAACTTTTAATTTAATCATTAATTTAAGTACCCCTAGTTAGTACCTTACAAGTCACTAAGTATGAGAGTTCACAAGTCACTTGCTAGAGTGGGTGACAACTCCAGAGGCCACTGCCACCACCACCACCATCACCATCCCCGGGCAGGCGGTGCTAGGCAAATTGAAAGATTGCGATTGATGCGTATAAAGTGGAGGAGTGACAGGAGTACCGTAGAGAAAACTGCTTTTAAAAGGCCAGCTCGAGGATTCGGTGGCACTCTGCCTCAGGGAGCCGGTCTGGAGAAGGAGACTCTTTCCCTGGATCCTGCTTTGGCTTGCTGTGGTGAGTGGAGTGGTTCCTTCCTTGGTTCTTCAGTGAGACCCTCTCTGCTGGTTGGCACTTCAGTGGGACACTCCCTTCAGCTTGAGTTCTCATGTGCACTGAAGTTTCTTGGAGGATTCTTCAGTGTCTCCTGGCTCTTTGGATTTCGGCTTCCTAATCAGGACTTTGGATTCTAGTGAGATTTGCTTTAGGATTCATATTTTCAGTCTGGAGACATTAGGATTAAATTCAGGGTATTTGTAGTGAGGCAGTACTTTCTGTCCCTTTATCTACATTTTTCCACTTTTACTCTTTCCACCTCTTTGTAAATAAAGCTGCTAAAAGTCATTTTGAATTAAGCTGTAATATTTTTAAATCGGTGACCACAATATTACTTTAGAATTCTCATAAAACCTAAATTTAAATTCTTAGAAAATATAACTCAATTATTATTATTTGTAGAGCATTAATCCTAGAATCATTCTATATTCCACATGATAAAAACAATCTAGGAATACAAAATGGACTTGGAAATTAGTTGAGGTTCAGAGAACTAAAGTTTGTTTAATTTGTATATAACAGACAGAAAATGATTCATTCACACTTAAAAAAGACATTCATGTTTTCTGAAGTCCATACTGTTGCAAAAATGTCTACCCAGAGAAAACATATTTGCTTTTTACCATTTCCAATCAGTGTCTGACCTGTAACTTCTAAATGTAGCAATAACATGCATTAGTATATATGGACACACATACCCTTTTAAATTACTAAACTTGAGATTATCATTTACTACATTATTAAAATAATGAGCTAAGTCTGAAACTACCTATGGTGTTTACTGTCATTTTATAGAATGGATGGACCCAAACTAGCCTCATGTTCCTGGTAATTAACCTTGGATACTATGCCTATAATTCAGGTGGCACAATGTCATGTACAGGTCTTGTCACTAAGCTGACAGTGTGGTCTTGGCCAAGTTAACTCAACTTTCTGGGCAAGTTTTCTCATTTATAAAATGAGAGTTGGACTAAATGACGTTTAAGATGTCCCTCCTTTTCAACAATTCTTGATGCTATGAATAGATGGTGCTTTAGATTATAATTTCATAAGCCAATTCATCATCTTTTTTTTTCCCCAAAAGGAACAGATAACAAAGAAAGTAGACATGTTATGTGACACAATTACATGTGGGATTTTTTTTAAACAAAGTATACTTGTGGAAATAACAAATACGTAGCCCAACACAAATTACTAATACTTACAAGTACTTTAAAAAGAAAAATACTTTAAAACACGGTATAAAGAAATACAGAGTTTGATGTTTATCAAGTTCATAATAAAAAAATGTTAATCTTTAAATTAATTTATTAAATTAATACCATTATGTCATAAGAAATAACCTGATAAGTCTTATATGTAGTAATGCAAAGTAAAGTGAGCAGAACTAGGAGAACATCAAACATAATAAAGAATATCGAACATAATAACAGCAATAAGCATGATGATCAACTGTGAATAACTTAACCATTATCATCAAGGCAAAGATCCAAGACAACTCCAAGGGACTTATGATGAAGAAGAATATCCATGACCATGGAACGATAGAGTTTGAATGCAGACTGAAACATAACATTCTTTGATTTACTTCTTCCATGAATTTTTCTCCAGTGTTGAGAGAAGGATTACTTAGTTATTATTTAGGAGACATAACAGGAAGGACTGGAGAATTCCAAATGGAATGGGGAAGCAGGAAGTGGGTCGCTCTCTCTCTGAGATAGACTCCATGGTGGTTGGGACAAGCTGTAACTGACTCTGGAAGACCTCAGAGCTAGTGGAGTTGTACCCTGATTCCCTGGGATCTTGGAGAGTGGAGAAGGCTGAAAAGGCAGAAGACATCAATCCTGCAAGTCAACAATGAGTAGGGAAGTAGCCTGTGATCTGGTGGACAGCTTGTAGACTTCACTCCCTACCTGTTTACTTTGGATCATCAGTTGTGGAGGAGTTGGTTCCTGGCATCCTGAAAACATCTCTGGAATAGTTGTGAGACCCCAAGTTCAAGCCCTCTTCCTCAGGTCCTTAGCCAAGCTATCAAAACCTGGCAGAAGCCAGGTTGGCTAAGGAACTTACCCCTTTTGACTCCAGTCCTGGGGAGTTAGTCATAGTTTTACCTAATCCCCTTTCCAATCCCTTCATATTATAATTAAACTGATTCCCTGTGTGTTTTTAGTAATTTAAAATCCTCATTGTGTGTATGTTATAATCTGAATTTATTTCCAGGATGGGTGGGGCAGAGTGACAGTTGGTCAGGCTTAACTGCCATTTCAGTCAATGGTCATCCCCTTATAGTTAAACCTGGTTCCCTGGCTTGAAAAGTCTTACCCATTGTCCCTTCCTGTCTCCTATCCACCCCACTGAGCCCACATTTAATATTTAAGTCAACTTCCCTGGTTTTCCCCATAATACCAGTATAAGCAATATGTATCTTGTTTCACAACATGACAAACAGGAAAATATGTAGTATATAGTACAACCTATAGCATACTTTCTTAAAGAGTGGGGAGGACTAGAGGGGAGAGGGGAGAAAAAGAATGATACAGAATTTTAGACATAGCTAATGTAAGAATTTGTTTCTTTTGGAAAAACATTATAATTTATTATATATTTATAATGTTATATAAATTAGATTATGTTGCATATTATATTGTCACATATAAAAATAAATGGCCAATTAAAAAAATTAATACTTAACTTTAGTTTTCCTTATTCCCCTTTAAGAAGACCTCTTCCAAGTCTCAACCCTTCTTTTAAAGGGGTCTGGGTATCAGGAAGCCTACATAAATTACTATACAGGAAGCCCTGCACAGTAGGGTGGCTATCCTAGAGTCAGGTAAATTCAGAGTTCCAGCCATTCCTCCACTACTTCCTCTCAGCTTCAAATTTACTCATCTTTAAATGGGGAAATGGGGGTGGGGAGAGAAAGTGAATAAAACCTGCAAAAAAGCATTACAAATATTGTTACTGGTTTCAAACGTGATAATGGCTATAACAAAGTAGCCATGACTCTCAGCATTAACTACTTGGCTGCCATCTCTAATGGCCCTAAAGAAGGATAATTCTTACTAATACCATCCTCATTTGTTTTCTGTTTATAACCTCAATCATGAGACACCCCCACTCCCATTTTTAATCTCTCCCTAGGTACTGATTCCTTCCCTACTGCCTTAAAGCATGCCCAGCTCTCCTCCATCCTTAAAAAATAAAAAAATAAATAAAAACCTTCACAGTCCCCACCCAACTCCTTCAAGATACCACACTACATAACTCTTCTTTCTCAGTCAAATTCCTACACGTACCCATCTACATTTAATGCCTTAACTTATTCTCTCATTCACTTCTCAACCTTTTGCAATCTGGCTCCTGACCTCATTACTCAATTGAAACTCCTTTTTCCAAAGTTACCAATGATCTTTTAATTGTCAAATCTGATAACCTTTCCTCAATCTTTGTCTTTCTTGACCTCTGATACATTCAGTTGACAATGCTTACTACACTCTTGGATATTATCTCTCCGGGTTTTCATGACAGTGCTCTCTCCTGGTATTCCTCTTCCCTATCTGACTGTTCCTTCTCCCATCTCCTCAGCTATCTCACCATCCAGATCAAGTCCCCTAACTGTAAGCATTCACCAAAGTTCTATACTAGCCCCTATTCTTCTCTCTCTCTCTCTCTCTCTCTCTCTCTCTCTCTCT
>NW_025398095.1:0-6691 GCF_016433145.1 Gracilinanus agilis | reverse complement strand
CACTCTCTCTCTCTCTCTCTCTCTCTCTCTCTCTTCTTTTCTCTTCTCTTCTCTTTCCCTCCTTCTATCCCCATTCATATTTCACTCCAACTCAGAAAGAACTGGACCCCGGATCCCATCCTTGACTGCCCAGTGATTTTTTTCCTGTTTAAATCAATTTAGCCATTTATTAAATGTCTTTTATTTTCAGGACTTTGTTTTTAATCTCTTCCTGGCTGCAAACTTCTCGACTTCTTTTTTTTTTCCAATGTCTGATGTGTGTTTTAAAAAGAAACCCTTTTGCTTGACTCCATTGAAACATGAGACACAAGTTTCAGAAGAGAGACTTGAATACAGATTTTCCAACTCCAGATCTTGGAATTTTTTTTCCATGACATGTTCTTTCTGTCTTCTCCTGAATACTGATTATCAGTCTAAGACAGAAGATAAGGATTTTTTTAAGTGCACAAAAAAAAAACCAACCCTCACATACTGTCCTTCAAATAGATCGTTCTCAAGTCCTTAACCATTCCTTCTATTGATGATTTCCAAATTTCCATCTCTAGCCTTGACCACTCCCTGGTACTCCAATGCCCATTTAGGTCTGCCTTCAAAACATATCCATTTAAAGGATCTAGATTTACTCTAAATATAGTATTATTCAAGAGATTTATTATCTTTCCCAAAAAAATCTCATCTTTGGCAACCTTCTCATTTCTAGCATCTGATTGAGGGTCTTTGCAAGGTGGAAACCTCTTTCATTCCCTGAATCCCATTAGTTAGTGTCAGCATCTGTTGCTAGGAATTATTGAATTTTGAAGAAGAATTAGATGAGGCAGCAGAAGCTGGAAGCAATAGAACTTGGTGTGTTAGAGCCTATTTTAGGAGTAAATGGATTTTGCAGAAGTAGCTGAGATAGCAAATGCTAGAAATAATCAAGCCTTTTATTTGGCCTCTTGAAGGGAAAGCCATATGACTAAGCTGAAGACATCCAGGTAAACAGAAGAGAGAGAAAGGGGAACAACAAGGAGACACCCCTGACATGGACTGAGAATGACACCCTAAAAATGGGCCTGCAAGGGGGAGGTGAGGGATGTATGTATCCCTAGTCTTTGGACCCTGGAAGAAGTGGGAGTCTGTGATGGTTCTGAGGGAAGTGGCTCCTAGAAATTGGAGTATGGGGGGTCAGCTGGGTGCCTCAGTGGTTTGAGAGCCAGAGCCAGGCCTAGAGACAGGAGGTCCTAGGTTCAAATCTGGCCTCAGACAATTTTTAGCTGTGTGATCCTGGGCAAGTCACTTGACCCGCATTGCCTAGCCCTTACCACTCTTCTGCTTTAGAACCAATATATAGCATTGATTCTGAGACAGACAGAAGGTAAGGGTTTAAAGTGGGGGAGGGCATGGCTAGGTAGCTTAGTGGATATGAGGCCAGGCCTGGAGATAGAAAGTCCTGGATTCAAATCTAGTCTCAGCCACTTCCTAGATGTGTTACCCTAGATGAGTCACTTAAGCCAGTTGCCTAGCCCTTACCTTCTTTTGCCCTAGAGCCAATACTTAATATGAATTCTAAGATAGAACATAAGAATTAAAATTTTTAAAAAAGCCTTCCTTAAAAGGATATAGTAATTCCTTATTATTGCCCCATGTATCTAGTTTAAACGTGTTAGTTTTATTTTCAAGGCTGTTAGAGATACTCCTCTAAAATTACATTCCAAGGTGATGGACTCTGTTCCTCTCTACATGCCATGTTCTTTTCTTTGAAGCTGTGCCTTCTCCTTCCCCATATACACCACCTACAGGGTTTCTTTGGTTCTTTTAATTATCACCAATGACTTTCCAATGAATAAGAAGAATTAATGATGACAGAAACAAAAATGTCAGAATGACTTTGGAGGCCAACTTTAGATAGTCCAACCTTCCAACTCCTGCAGAGATCAGGTCTACAGTATCCCTGTCATGTAGTTACTCATCCTCTGTTCACATACCTCCAGAGATGAGAAGGTCACAATTTTATGTAAAGGATGACATTTTTTGAAAACCAATTATTAGCATGTTCTCTGGCTATGATGAGTTAAACGTACACTTAACTGTAACTTCTTATTCTTTTTAAAACTCTTATCTTCTATCTTAGAATCAATACTGCATATTGGATCTTAGGCACAAGAATGGTAAGGAGGCAATGGGGGTTAAGTGATTTGCCCGGGGTCACATAGCTAGGAAGTATCTGAGGCTAGATTTGAACCCAGGACCTCCTGGCTCTCAATCTTTTTAAAATTATTGTGGGTCATTTCTTTTTTTTTTTTAAACCCTTACCTTCTATCTTAGAATCGATAGTATCAGCTTCAGGGCAAAAGAGTGGTAAGGGCTAGGCAACTGGGGTTAAGTGACTTGCCCAAGATCACACAGTTAGGAAGTATCTGAGGTCAGATTTGAACCCAGGATCTCCTGGCTCCATATCTGACCATCTATCTACTGAGCCACCTAGAAGTCTCCATACCTTTAACTTCTAATAGGTTGTTTCCAGTGTTGTCCCTAGAGTAGCAATAAATGTTTGATCCTCAGGACAGAATTTTAGATTGTTGAGGATGGCTGCTATGCTTCCACTCAAGTCCCCTCTTCTTCAACCTTAAAATTCCCAGGTTATTTTATTTTATTCTGAACTTGACAAATCAAATAAAATGAGTATTTCCATATGCAAGGGAGAACAAATGAAAAGGGTTGTGCATGAAACTGCTTTTATTTTTATGTATAATGTATGTAACACCTTTAACGTATAATTTTCAAAGCTGTCTCACATATTTCCTTCTCACTTTGTTCTCTTCTAATGCATTTAACAGATGCTTCAATGACCTTGTTTTCTTTCTTTTTTCTTTCTACTTTTGGCAACCCTATCATAAACCCTTCCTCCAACCTGCCTCCCTCTCCTATGGCCAAATTGGAAAAAGAAAACCAAAACTCTTATGAGAAATATGTATAGTCAAGAAAATATATTCCTTCATTGGCCAGGTCAGAAAATGTATGAGTAATTCAGCATCTTCAGCCCATCACTCTCTGTGAGGAGGAGATTTCCTCTGTCTTAACATGATCTAGTTCACATACCCATAATAGTTTTCTATATTTCTTAATCCTCAGCCTTTCTTCATGGAAGAGACAATCCAAAAATGACAAAAAACAGGTTTTCTTTCTTTCCAACAAGACATAGTAGATATTGAGACTTTTTTGTTTTTGTTTTTTTTCAGATTCTGTTAATCAGGAGATTAGGGGTGAATCCAAGGGGGCCCTTCCAAAGGAGGGTAGTTCTTTTGGAGAGGCATCCAAGGAAAGATTCACAAAAGCTAACCTTTGGAATTGCAATTTGGGAGAAGACTGGGAATGCGATGGCAGTTTCCAGAAGCAAAAATACAAGCAGGAGAGGAAATCCAAGCCACTGACAGTCCCTGGGCAAAATTTCAGCCTGGGGTCAGTTCTTGTTCTATCACAGAGAACTGCTACAGAAAATGATCTCTTAAAATCCATTGTCCATTTAAAGAGCTCCAAGCAGTATTCAAGCTTTCTTAAATGTCATAAAAGCTCCTCAGGTATGAAACACTGGAAGTTCAGCAAATCCAGGAAGTCCTTTATCTTCCACTCTGACCTTATTCAGTATCATAAAAAATTTACTGGAGAAAAAACATTTGAATGGACTGAATGTGGAAAAATCTTGAACAAAAAGCCATTCATCAGAGGACATCAGAAAACTTATAGTGTGGCAAAACCTTTTATACACAATGAATTAAGAAAAGATTGCATACAGAGGGAGAAATCTATTGTTCTTAAGAGAATTCACAAAGGAGAGATATCCTTTGAATGCAGCACATGTGGGAAATGCTTCAGCAAAGGCTCATCACTGAAGAGACATCAGAGAATTCATACAGGAGAGAAACCCTTTGCATGTGATGAATGTGGAAAAACTTTCAGGCAGAACTCATCCCTGCACAGACATCAGAAAATTCATGCTAGGGGGAAACCCTTTGCATGCAATGAGTGTGGGAAAACCTTCATAGAGAAAGGAGAGCTTAGTGAATATCAGGCAATTCGTGCAGGAGAAAAGCCCTTTAAATGTACTGATTGTGGAAAGGCTTTCAGTGCATCCCTTACAGAGCAATGGAAACTTTATACTGAAGAGAAACAATTCAAATGTAATAAATGTGGAAAATTCTTTAGCAATAGCTCATCACTTAAAGGACATGAGAAAATTCATACTGGAGAGAAACCCTTTGTTTGTAATGAGTGTGGGAAAGCCTTTGTTGAAAGAGGAAGGCTAACAGAACATAAGAGAATTCACACTGGAGAGAAACCTTTTATTTGTAATGAGTGTGGGAAAGCCTTCAGCAAAAGCTCATCACTTAGGGGGCATCAGAGAATTCATACTGGAGAGAAACCTTTTACTTGCAATGAGTGTGGAAAAGCCTTCATAGAAAAAGGAAACCTTAGTGTACATAAAAGAATACATACTGGAGAGAAACCTTTTGAATGTAATGAATGTGGGAAGACCTTCTGCAAAAGCTCATCACTTAGGAAACATCACAGAACTCATACTGGAGAGAAGCCCTTTGTCTGCAGTGAATGTGGGAAAGCCTTCATTGAAAGAGGAAGACTTACTGAACATAAGAGAATCCACACTGGAGAGAAACCCTTTGAATGTAGTGAATGTGGGAAAGCCTTCAACCAAAGCTCATCCCTTCGGAAGCACCAAAGACTTCATACTGGAGAAAAACCCTTTACGTGTCTTGAGTGTGGAAAAGCCTTCATACAAAAGGGAAACCTTAGTGTACATAAGAGAATTCATACCGGAGAGAAACCCTTTGAATGTAATGAATGTGGGAAAACCTTTCGAACCAGCTCATCTCTAAGGAAGCATGAAAGAGTTCATACTGGAGAGAAAATATAAAACAGTAATGAATGGGGATACCCTTTACATATACCATAAGCCTTACAAATCATTGGAAACTCAGTACAGTGGAACAGCCCATTGAATTAATGAATGTGGAAAGGCCTGGAGCGCCAGCAAATCTTTTAATTCTTAAGAATATGGCTTCCTTTACATTACTCTCATAAGCTCTACCTTCCAAACTGACTTATACACCCCTACCTTGCTTTGTCCCAGGCTGTCACCAATGCTTAAAACACATTCCCTCCTCTACCTGGTGTTCTTCAAGGCTCAGTGTATGTCCTGTGGAAAGCTTTTTCTGTTCCCATAGTTGGAGAACTTGCCTCAAACTTTCTTGATAGATGGATGGATGGATGGATATATTTTTTTCTTTATTTATTGTTTTTCCCCAGTAGCATGTGAGCTCTGAGGACAAGAGCTATATTTTCTGTTTGTCTGCATGTACATAATAAGTGATTAATAAATACTTATTGGATTAGATTTTAGAATTGGAGGCTTTATACTGGAGAAAATCTTTTAAATATAATGAATGTGGGAAAACCCTTTATAAGTAAGGGAACCCCAGTGCAATTACAGTAATATTGGAATCTTCATATTTTCCTCAATTTTTTCATTCTTTTGATTTTGTTTTATAGATTCTTGCTGCCTTGCGAAGTCATTTGCTTCTAGTTGTTGGATTCTAATTTTTAAAGACTGAATTTCATCCCTGGCTTTTTGGTCATCCTTCTCCTTCTGGTTAGTTTTTCTTTGTAGGTCATCTTTCACTTTCTTTGCCTCATTTTCAAGCTGGTCAATTCTGGCTTTCAAGACACTATTTTCTTGTTTTAGCTCCTGTGTTTGTTTCCAGATTACTTATTTTGCTTCTTAAGTTCTTTTCCCAATTGTCTTCAGTCTCTCTTAATTGTTTTTTTGAATTGTGTTTTGAGTTCCTCCAAAGCCTGTGCCCAGTTCGCTGGAGTTTCTGTGTTTTTGCTTAGTGTTCCTTGGTCCTCTTCTGTTCCATTTGCTCTTTATTCATTACCTGGTTAGAAGCTGTCAATTGTAATTTATTTTTTCCTCTTCTGTTGTTTGCTCATATTTTTTCCTTCTTCCCTCCTCCCCCCCCCCCATTGGCTGTAATCTTGCTCTGATTAATTACTGGATCTGTGGGTGGGGGCTATTCTGCCCTGAAAGGGGGAGGGTTTCTTCTCTGCTCTGCTGACTGACTAGATTAGGCTGATGGAGTATTAATGAGCCCTGAGATCAGATCTTCCCCAGCTGGCAGAAGAAGCTAAAGGTGTGGAGGTTGAAGGGAGCTGGGCTCCCCACCTTGTTATCAAAGAATTCTGTCAGCCTTCACCCTGGGATCCCAGTCAGCTGGATTTTTACCACAATTCTCAGTGCAGTCCGTGGAGGGGTGTAGGAAATTGAGCTTCCCTGCCCTCTGAAGGCTTCTTATCTGCTGTATTGATAGACTAGATTAAGCCAGTTGGAGCTGATCTGTAGAGCTGGATGTGCCCTGAGGCCAAAACCTTGAGAAGCCACCAGGATGGAGAGTGGTGTCTGGGACCAAGCTATCTCTGCACCTCTCCTCCAGCTGCCTTCCTGCCCATTGTGGTCAGCTCCCTGAGCCTGGCCCAGGTGTGGCAACAAGGCACTCCCTCTGGGCTGGAGCCCTTGCTGGAGATTCCAGGGACTGCTTGAGACTCAGCACAGTAGGTGGAGAGAAGTCCTGGGACCTTCCTTCTTCCTTTTCCTTAAACCTGAGAATTCAACCTTCTCTGTGTACCTTTTTTTTTTTTT
>NW_025398094.1:0-4570 GCF_016433145.1 Gracilinanus agilis | reverse complement strand
ATTAGGCAAATACCTATTGACCACTCTCTGTGTAAGATATGGAGAGATAAAGAAAGGAAAAAACAAAGTCTAATGGGATAGAGAATATCCAAAGAGAAAAGAAAGACAAAAATAAAAACAGAGAGAGAGACAGACAGACAGAGACAGACTGAGAAGCAGAATTGAACATAATAACAGGGAACAAATATTTATGTTTTCTAAAACTGGGAATTCATCCAGAAAGCATGGTTTTGACCAAAAAGGGAAGGAAGCCTCTGGAAAAGGAGATGGTTATGAGGAAGTAATTTTTAAAGTGTGAGAATTTGAGTGATTCAAGGTTAAGAAGTCATGTGACTCCAGTGTGGCTCTATACTATCTTCTGTATTCAGAAAGAATGTGACCAAAAGCTGAGAAATTTGGGGGGTAAAAGAAAAGTGAACCAAAAAAAAGAAAAACTGTTTTAAAAATTCTAGAAACTTTCATTTGAGAATACATGAATATGCAAACTGGGGAGGTCACTGATTTTAGTCTCAGAGTGTTCTTTAGTGCCTCCTATATATCACCATCCCATTTCACTTACTAGAAGATCCTCCCTGTTCTCAGTTGTGTTTAATAGTATACATACAACTAATTGAATGCCTTCTCAAATTCAAAAAAAGTCTTTACATGAGCTAAAAAGTTTCTTTGTCCTCTTCTTAAAATAAAGGCTGTTCCCATAGCATTAAGTCATGATGGAAAGAATACTTATTTTGCAGTTAAAGGATCAAGGTTCAGATTCTAGGTGTGCTACTTATTGCCTAAGTTACTTTTGGCAAATCCCATTCTTTAAGCTTCAATTTGATATTACAAAAAAAAAATTAAAAATAGTAATGATTTGTTCTAACTCAAAATTCATTTCCACTATGGATGGCATATATGTCTTGATATCTTCACTGAGGTAGACAAGATTCTGTGGTGCTGTCCTTGGAAAACATAAAGAATGGCCCCCATTAATCTATATTTTCCTCCAAGGTCATTCAGTGACAAGGTGGTATAGATGCTGCTGTCCTGGAAATTTTTATCCCACCACTCTGATATAGACAATTTAGATAAACAAAATCAAAAAGCCAAATTCTTCCAAGTCAAGGTAGAATTTTAGAGTTTATTTATTGGAAGAGGGCCAAATCTCACAGATAAACCTGGAATCTCACACATGTTACATAGTTGGACCGCAGCAAGAGATACAGCCAGGCAGTAGAGACCTTGGTTTATATACAGGGTGAATATTTCCAAACAAGGTTAATGAGTTATACAGCATTATAGATCTTTTTTAGAAACTGTTACCCACCTACACAGCTGATTGGTTATTTCATTTAGGAAAACCCATATTTGTCTTAAAGTCGGATTACAAGACAACACTTATTAAGCAATACTGATGACCATTATCTCAGGGCTCCTCTGATCTGTTGGGGTGATGGTTATTTCAAAATAGAAAAGGGTGAGCATTCTTGTACCATATCAGGACATGATGCAGCATTCTGGGACCTGAAACTCATATGGTCAGCATCTCCTGATAGAAGGGAAATATGAGTTAGGGAGGGGTTGGAAATCCCCTTAGAAGAAGTTTTTATGCTTTATTTAGAGATCCTTATAAACTCATGAATTCTACTAATTATAATTAAGATTATAATGGAATTATACTAATCACTTTAGAATCACAATATTGATTAGGTTTAAACTCATCATTATCACTGAAATCAAATCAAGTATAAGAGGGTAGGGGTCTTTCTCCCCAACACTGCAGTTTTCTTTAAGGTCTGCTTCATGTTCCTGAAACAAGGAGAAGAAGATCTAAGCAGTTACAAGAGATTGGCAAGCAGACAGGAAATCTCAGAAACCTGTTAAGGAAATCACTGAAAGTATGTTGCTTTTTTTTTAAATTATTGGTATTTTATGGTCAAATATATTTTAAAGTCAATTTCTAATGAATGGATTTTTGTAATGCTTTGTCCCTCAAGTAATATATATTAATGTTTGTAGAAAATCATTATTTAATTTTCATTCACAAAACCTTTAATGCTTAAAGAAGAGAAGGAAAGAATAAGAATAGCAATCAGATATTCCTTGGGAAAGATAATTTTCAAAAAACCTCCTTATATAAGTTAAACACATTATTCAATAAGCATTTATTAAAAACCTACTATATATCAAAAATGATGTTAAGAACCACAACTAAAAAGACAGTTGGTTATTCAATTGGTAATATCAACAGAATAAGATGCTACAATTAAAAAGGGGGATGTAGAAATGCTTCTCATAGAAAAGAGGATTTTACCTCAGGATAGAAGAAAGCCAGGAAAGTCAAAATTCAGTGATGGAGATTGACAATATTCCTTTTAATGAGATAGCTACTAAAAATAAATGGATGACAGTGACTCAATATTTTGTTTTAAATATAGCAAAAAGATAACTGGATCAGAAAATACATCTTGGGGAATAAGGTTTAAGAAGATTGGTAATGTTAGAAAGGGCCATGTTATGGAGGACTTTGATTGCAAATGTTTCTTTATTTAATTCTGAATTTAATAGGAAGCAATGTAGTTTACTATTAGGGCTGTTGAGATACTTGGAACTACAGATGAGAAAAAGCATTTTGACAGATAAGTGGCAGATAGAGTGGAGTAGAAAGATACTGAAGCCAGAGAAACTAACTAGCAGACTAAAACAATGTCTGGCCATGAAAAAGTAATGACCTTTGAAGCTATCCATCGACTTCATGAAGATTCCTAGTGGGTAGGACACTCAGAAAGGGGAACCAAGGACTGAGAGAAAATGGGTTATGGGTTAAGGACTAATGGAAAGAGAACATAAGGCGAGAATAAAGATATGCAGGCAAAGACAGTTCTGGCATAAGGTAGTCAGACAGCAAGTAAGCTCTGGTCTTCAAGAGCTTAATCTTCAGCTACCATGTAGCTACTTTTATTGGTGTTACAACAGTCTAGGGGGAAGGGAAGAGCCAAGTGGTCTGATACATTAACATTATGAGGTAATCATCAGAGATTCAAACTGCCAGATCCTAAGACAATACCTAGATCAGGAGTTCATATGGCCTAAGGCATCTATGGTTGTTTGATACATATGTTAATTGATTGTTTTAGGTAAAATAAGGAGACTGAGATAACTGACCAGTCATCCTGTGTGTGGCATTAGGGAAGGGATAGGAATTTGGCAAGGTTGAGGTTCAATTTTACTCAAGGTTTCAGAAATCAATCCTAAGCAATACCAGAGTCAGTTTTTGAGCATTCTTAAAATAATATCAAGATTAATGTATACCTGGATTGCTATAACCTTCCTCAGGGACCAAGCTGTAAGGGAAGATAAATGAAAGCATTTGGAAGAAAAGAGAAAAAGAGGAAATATATTGAATATAGTAAAAATGAATATAGGAATTATGTTTGCAAAGGGAAAATGAGAAGTCAAAGAAGACCCAGGCTTCAAGTCCTAGAGACTGGGAAGATGTTGGCAATTTTTAAGGGAAATGAGGAATTTGGAAGAAAGACTTTTGGAGAAGTAGATAATTAGTTAAATTTTAGAAACATTAAGTTTAATCCATTTGTGTTTCACTTATTTTGAGATATCAAGTAATCAGTTGTAGATGTGAAAATAGAAATTGGGAAAAATTTAGGTCTGAATGAAGAGATTTTAGAGTCAGCATAGAGTTGATACTTAAATTGATATAAAGTTAATGATGTGAAATAATAAAAGGAGAAGTAAAGGAGACATGGAAAGGGAACTGGGAGACATAAGTCAACCACCCAAAGCACTAAGGTAGAAAAAGACACCGCAGAGGAGACTGAAGAATAAAGATCATATAGGTAGGAGGAGAATGAGGAATAGTGACATAAAAATCAAGAGAATAAACAGTATCAAGTAGATAGCAATAAGTAGTGTCATAGGCTATAGATAAGTCACAAAGAATGGGACTAAGAAAAGCCTTCTAGTTAGGCAATTTCAAGATTATAAATATATTTAGAGAAAAGAAGTTGGAGGATGAAATCTCTGGAGAGTTAAGAAAGAAAGATGAAACAGTGGGTGCAACCATTGTAGAAAGCTTTCTGAAGAAATTTAACCTCAAAATGGAGGAAAGAGATGGGAATTTAGCATATGGATTAGTCAAATGAGTGTTCTGTTGTGGGAAGTCAATAAGAGAATAGATAAAAATCTAAGACTCCTCTTTTGACCCCTTTTGTGATCCTTGTAATTTCTTGTTGAAAAGTATTGTGGCCTTATTGTTAAGCTTTAAGTTCCTAGCTAACCAGAAGTTAAATGGTTAAGTCTCCCCCTTTGGCCAGGAATAAAGCTACCTGAATAGCCAAGGCCAAAACCTTAGTGGGGGCAATTTGAACCCTGAGAAGGATATTCCCCAACTTGGTTTTCTGATAAGAACCCAGTCAAAATTCAGCCTTGGCCTTGTTCTATTCTGAAGCCAATGTTTTGTGTTTTGATATGACATAATTTATAACTTCTGCGCATCTGCAAAGTTTCGGGGGGGTCCTTTTTGTGAAATGAGTCTTGAAATATACATATATATATGTGTATATATATATATATA
>NW_025398093.1:0-3413 GCF_016433145.1 Gracilinanus agilis | reverse complement strand
CCCCAGAGGCTGTGAGTGCAGCCGGAGCAGTCGCAGCAGCAGCAGCAGCAGCAGCAGCAGCAGCAGCAGCAGCAGCAGCAGCCGCCGCCGCCGCCGCCCCCGAGGCTGTGTCGGCCTCGCGAGCGAGGGTTGGGGTGCCCCGCGGGACTGGATCCCGAACTTCCGCGAGGGTGATCGTGCGGACGTCCCGAGTTCCGCCACGGATCGCAGCCCAGCCGCTGAGCGGGTCCACACCGGCCCGGCCAAGGGGAACCGGGGGATAGGGGCTCGCCCGGCTCTGCCTGGCCCGGCGACGATCCGGCTCGCGTACGGCCCTGGTGGGAACAAAGCAGTTGATTATTCCTGCGTCTGTGATTTTTTACGTGCACTCTGCGCTTTAGCAATCGGCTTTAATACATTATTCATGAATATATTCGCCAGGACTTTAAGCGGCTTCCTCGCGACTGCCAAGACCGAGCTTTGAAAAGCAAACTAGCAGATTTAAACATTTTGCATTGTTGTCACCGACTTCAGGAGATTGTTCACATTTAATTGTTCACTAGCAGCTCTACAGATAGGTTTATATTAACGGTTGTCAAGAGTGAAATTTCAAGGAGCAAAACTGATTGGAACTACTGTTGTTAGACAGACTTTTCAAAAGCAAAGCTGCTTTTCCATGTCGAGCTCTTTCTATGTTTGGGCCAGAACTCAAAAGTAGCTTTTTAAAAAGAATTTAAAATACCAGTTTAGACAATTTTGAATAACAAGAAATTAAACAAAGCAATCTCAGGTAAATATAGATCCTTGGGAAAAGGAGTAGGGTCCTTCAGTCTTTAAGGATGATTAACATTTGAAATAGACTTACTAGTAAAATTTACGTGGCCATGTGTATCTGTTTTTATTTCTCTATTAAATTGTTTAAGTGAATTCAACATTTTAGGAACCTATAATATGGAGTATTGAATCACTTCAACAACCTGCTTGCAAACTGATTAAGTATATACAACATTAAAAGGAATAATTAATATCTGATAAAAAGTTGGCATTGACTCTTCATTCCAAGAAGACTCCACTAGTGATGAGATATTTAGGTGGTTTCTTCCCAAGTTCTTTAGGAAATATCCATTGTCACCTTTCCAGGTCCCCCCTCCTCCCACATCTTCGGTACCTTGACCCCATATTTATTCTGCCTCTATTTTCTCTCATTCTCTTTGTTTCTCTGCATCTGTTGTCTTTTCCTGCCTATCTCTTACATATACAAACACAGGGAAAATGAAGTGTAAGAGATTACAAACTTTAATAGGAAATTTCAAAGGGTGAAAGTTAAGCTCTCAAAAGAAGTACTAATTCATAATAAATATTTTGAAGTCAAAGATTACATGCAAAATAATATAGAATTTAGGTTATTTGTATTAGAGGAGTATACTTTGTTCCTCAACAGAAGTATTACTTAATACTGTTACTAGAATCTGAAGTGGCAATTAACATAGATTTTTTTGATATAGTTATAAAGAATGCAAATTAAAACCGAATGAATGAGAGTTTGTAGGCAGAAAAGTCAAGAATGACAGCATATATGGTAGCTAATGTTTCAACCTCTCACATATGTAAGTACTCTCTTCAACTGTCTATGTGTGTCTTTTTCTACCTCAACATATTCAGTGTTAGGCCCAAGTGATACTAGAAGTTCCACGATTGGCTCATATAGATTTTAACAATGATGTTTTCTCAGAATCTCTCTACTGTATGGGACTTTCAGTTCAGTGTCCTTTTGAGGATACATATTATGTAAACATAGAGCCAATTTGGAAGGAGGGCAAATAACTATTGCAGACACATGTTCATTAAAATGGACAGTTATTCAGATATAGGTACTCTTGTGTATCATTTCATCCAAGACCCCCAAACAATGTATTCATATACTTTCAAGAAAAATTACCAATGAAGCATTTCTGAAAGTAGAGGGAAATTTTCTTACTTGCTCTCATTAAAAATAATAGCAATGGGAATTTTATTAAACTGAAATTGCTTTGACAACAATAATAAATGTAATAATTTTGGCCTAAAAAGACCTCTTTTCACTTCAGTGATTTAAAAATAGCCTAACAACTTAAAATTCCTTCTTTACTAAAAAAAAAAAAAAAAATCTGTGTCACTGTCTTGTTATCATAACATGCATGAACTTGCAATGGAAGCATTAAGCTAGATGATGCTGATAAATATCTGGTTTTCTTACCAAAAGACCTGAAAAGTGTTTAAGGTTCCTATGTTCTAAACAATGTTCTAAAATGTAACTTAACATTAACTATATCTTCCAAGTTGTTATCTTAGAATTTCCTAGGAAATAACACATCACTATTGATATGCTTAAGAAATAGGCCAACTCTTTTATGGAATCCATTTGGAAGACTGTTCCCAAACGTCTTCTTGTTACATTTTTAATTTTGTTATATGAATATAAAACTCTCTCTTAAAAGCTCTAGTCTACACTTTTCTAAATACACCTCTTGCTTAATTTTCAAATTTCTGAGGAAAATTGTGCCTTGTTTTGAAGACTTCAAAGCCATTCCTAGCCATTGTGAATTGGGTTAATTTTGTAAGTGACCCTGTGCTTATGTGAATAATCATTTATGAATATAGTATAATGCCAGCAAACATGACATAGGTGTTAGTTGTTTTAACATACTTTTAGTATTAGTTTATAATTCATCCTCATCCATAAGAATTGGGCCTTTTTTCTAGTTAGATGAAATAAGAAAAGAAAGAACATGCATTACCTGTTAGCAAACAAACTTCAAAACATATACATACAAATGGACTTCTGTACTAGCAGCAATGCAATGACACAGGACAGCTCTGAGGGATTTATGGTAAAGAACTCTACCCACATTCAGAGGAAGGACTGCAGGAGAGGAAACATAGAAGAAAAACAACTGCTTGAACGCATGAGTTCAGGCGTACATGATTGGGGATGTAGACTCGAAACTACCACACCAATGCAACTACCAACAATTTGGAAATAGGTCTTGATCAATGACACATGATAAAACCAGTGGAAATGGGCGACAGCATGGTTGGGGGGAGTGCGGGGGGTGAAGGGGAAAGTAGGAGCATGAATCATGTAACCATGTTAAAAACAAATATTAATAAATGTTTAAAAATAAAATAAAATAGCAAAAAAAATATACATACATCTTTCCCAATGAAATTTAAAATAGGAATTTTTTCCTTTCCATTAACATCAGTTTTCTAATTGACATATTCCTTATTCCAAGAAATATCCTACCATTCTGTCTGCTTTTTCTCTGTTTTTCCCTCCACTGCTTATAGGGATTTGGAAGTCTATATCATCATGTATCCAAGCACAATTTACTGCTGGGAAGCTAATTGGGAGAGAGAGAGAGAGAGAGAGAGAGAGAGAGAGAGAGAGAGAG
>NW_025398092.1:0-2250 GCF_016433145.1 Gracilinanus agilis | reverse complement strand
ATATTATTATTATAAAAATAATAATGACATCATTATTTTTACTAACTATACCTTTTGATATTAGGCATTATTTTGTTGCTATAGGGAATTTCTAGTGGGGAAAAATAACTGTCGATGCAAGTAGGCAACCTCTCTCCAATTATAGTCTTAGAAAGTTGCCTTTAAACCAGATCAGTAGAGTAGAATCAGAAAGACCTAAATTCAGATTCTACCCTCGACATTAGCTGTGTGACCCCCAAGGGCAAGTAACAACCTTTCTCAGCTTCATTTTTCTCATCTATAAAATAAGAAGTACAGAAGGCCATTAGACCCAATGACCTCCAAAGCTCTTTTTTTTTTTTTTTAACCCCTTGGAATCAATACTAAGTATTGGTTCCAAGGCAGAAGAGCAGGAAGGGCTAGGCAATGGGAATTAAGTGACTTGCCCAGAGTCACACAGCCAGGAATTTTCTGAGGTCAAATTTGAACCCAGGACCTCCTGTCTCTAACCCTGGTTCTCAGTCCATTGAGTCATCTAGTGACCCCTCAAAGCACTTTCTAATTCTCAATCTATAAACCTACGAAATGAGGATCACAGTTCTTGTTCTCCTTGTTGGAGGTAATGGGGGTTTTGACAACCTTCTGTTCACTAATTTCAACAGTCATTAGCTGTCTGTCAGTCCTTTCAGGAAGGTAGCACATACTGTTGGATTTGGAGTCAGAGGGAAAGGGTTCTTGATCATAACTGCCATTCTCTACCTTGGTGACTTTTGGTAAATCACTTTGATTCCCTGGGACTCAGTTTCCCCACCTGTAAAATGAGGAAATTGAACTGAGTTCCCTGCTGGCTCTAAATCTATGACCTACGATACAGAGTTTATTGATAGCTCCTGGCCAAGAAGCTCTCTAAATCTGAAGGGATTTGGGGAGCCGGGGACGGGGTGGGGGTGCAGAAAGGAGAGGTGCAGCTTCTACTCGGTGAATTCCAGTCATCTCCTTTGTTTCCATCTTCACCCCTAGTTTCCCCAATCAATCAACAGGCTGGTAGTTAATCCGACTTTGTCCCAGGTTCCAAGAAATTTAAATTCTAATGAAGATGACAACATGGGCATAAATAAGTCTACAAGATACATACAAAATTAATACAAGGTAAATTTGAAGGATGGGAAAGCACCGGCGCCTGGCACAAAATAATAACTGCCAGAGCATTAGAAATATTATCTCCTAGAGCAGCTAGGTGGCTCAGCAGATTGAGTCAAGCCTGGATGGGAGGTCCTGGGTTCAAATACTTCCTGGCCTCAGATATTTCCTACCTGTGTGACCCTGAGCAAGTCACTTAGCCCCTACTGCCTATTGATTCTAAGTCAGAAGGTAAGGATCTCCTTTGATCCTTACAACCCAGTTGTTGTTTTTTAAATTGTGTCTGACTCTTTGTGGCTCCATTTGGGGTTTTCTTGGCAAGGATACTGGAATGATTTGCCATTCCAATCTCCAGCTCACTTTAAAGATGAGGAAATTGTGACAAACAGGGTGAAGTGACATGGTTACGGTTATACAGCTAATAAGTGGCTGAGGCTGGATTTGAACTCAAGTCTTCTTGACTCCAGTTTTGGCACTCTATGCATTATGGTGCCACTTAACTGCCCCACTGTGAAGTGCTACTATTTTTTTTTTTAACCCTCACCTTCCGTCTTGGAGTTAATACTAGGTATTGACTCCAAGGTAGAAGAGTGGTAAGGGCTAGGCAATGGGGGTCAAGTGACTTGCCCAGGGTCACACAGCTGGGAAGTGTCTGAGGCTAGATTTGAACCCAGGACCTCCCTGTCTCTAGGACTGCCTCTCAATCCACTGAGCTACCCAGCTGCCCCTTGTAGTGCTACTATTAACTCCATTTTATAAAAATGGAAACTGAGGTCCAAGGAAGTTAAGTGATTTTGCCCAAATCACTTGAACTCCTTCAGCTTCGGTTTTCACATCTGTAAAATGGGAAAGCTGGATTTGAGGTGGTCTCTGTAGGCTCTAAATATAAAGTCAGACAGCTAATAAGGGTATGAGGCAGTATTTGAACTCGAATCTTCCTGACTCCCACTCCAACATTCTGCCATCTAATAGTATATAGCACAATTAATGTGTTTTTTCCTTTTAGTGATTCACTAAAAACTGGCTGGATCTACATAAGGCTTCAATGTTAGTTTTGTTTTCCATTCTTCCTTCCTTCCTTCCTTCCTTCCTTCCTTCCTTCCTTCCTTCCTTCCTTCTGTCTCTTATACA